>NC_030429.2:13985085-14180085 GCF_001660625.3 Ictalurus punctatus
CCTCTAGACAGCGGAAGGTGACAGGAAGTGTGCCAGCACTATAGGAGGTAGTGTTAAATGATAAATCAATTATTTGAATCTTGTACTGAGGTACGTCATTTGAAATCTATCACCATGCAATGTTTTAGAAATCCATTCCAACTTCACTCTTAATATGGCAAGAATGAGGCTAAGGACTAAAAGAGTGTCCCCTGAACGATTACATGATTGGGCTGCCATAGGTATTCCACTGATATTACATTTACAAAGATGTATAAAGTAAAGATAAAATATGTTTTACCTTCACAACAAACTACATGCATGTTTCAGATAAATAGCTTAAACCTAAATAAAAAAAAAAATATCTACAGTATTACATTATTAAAAAACTTAAAAATTATTATTTTTATACCAATGTCTGAATCCATTTAATGCATCATGCTTGAAACGTCATTTTCTATAAGCAATACATTATAGCTTATGAAAATTGTACAATTGTACATTTGAGTTTCAAAACATTCACTCAACCCTGGAGAATAACTTATTTGGAATATTCCAAAAGTCACATGTTCAACTAAAAACTGCATCATACAAATTTCCTTAGAGTATGGGAATAAAAAATAGTTTTTTCTTTAGTTTCATTAGTATGGATGCTAGTTAATCCCATTTTGTAAATTAGCTATTTCTAAAGGGCTAAATGGCACCACAATTATGGACTCAACCTCCTACAAAGCCTGACACTAAAACTGTTATCATAACTGAATTAACACGATACTTTTGAATATAAGTCTAGGATTTCTACTTTAAAATGTAGCTTAGATCATATCTGTATATCACAGACATTGTGTTTGTCAGGCTAAAAAGAGAAATAATGTGTCACACCTTGAAGCTGTTCCCAGGGCAGTGATCCAGGCTTGGAAGATGCCTATGAAGAAGCTGAAGGGATTTTTTCTCACAATGGCAAAGTAAATGCATGGTAGGAATATGGCACCATGAATGATGAGGCCAATGATGACTGTGACCATGTACATCCCCAGCTGTCTGGCCACTACTTCCAAATCCTTGATGGAGATAATTTTGCCACAGATCAAGCAGGCAATACCGAAGGGAGAATACCTGCACGTAAAGTGCAACTCTATGTGAGGGCATTTAATTAAACATTTCTTGGACCATGCAATGTCAATCTCTTTTTCTTTTTTTTTCTTTTTAGGAAATAGTCCCCAGCTGCATGCACAGTAACTGGTGGAGAAACCTATTTCACAGACAACCCAACTGCAATATTATCACTTACCACATGATCATAATGACCAGCTTCATCACAATCTCATTCAGGATGTTAAAGAAGTCAATCATAAGCCTTGCCCTCTCACCCATCTTCCCCATGCAGATTCCAAAGGCAATAAAGAATCCAATCACACCTGAGAGATTGCAACATTGATATTCAGATTTGAGACAAATTGTGAACAAAATAATTCTGCCAAGTGTTTGGTCCCATACCCAAAACATTCATTCCACTCTTATATTGCAGGGACTTCTTTTCCTTGAATATGGGAGGAGGCTTAGTGGCACCCGAAAGGAAGTTCTGCAAGGAACTGTTGGTGTCATATTCTGGCTCAACCTCAACCTTCTTCACAACAGTCTGGATCTATAAATGCAGTGAAAGCCTTGGTCAAAATGTCATAACTGACATTTAAAATCATTAAAAAGGGTTAAAATATTTTATTACTAACCTGCTGGAAGCAAGCCTGCACCAAGTTCTCAGGGAAGAGGTTCCTAATGAGGTCAAAAAAAGCATCAAGACTAGAGACGTCATCGTTCTTGAGTCCCTCCCCAAGGTTTTCCTTTAGTTTGGGGTTGCCAGGATGGATAATCAACACTAATATTACTCCCAGCACAGCGGCAATTATAGTGGTGGACATGTAGTAAATCATTGCTCTAGTACCAAGACGGCCGCTAGACTTGGCATCCAGACCTGCAAGACCTGGATTGAGGATATGTAACAGGTTAGTGCATGTACCTCAAATTTTTTGTGAGTTGTATATTGCCATACACCTTTATACTGATGGCCGGATAGTTTAGATATGTAGTTACCTGTGATTAAACTGGAAATGATGAGTGGAAGAATAAGCATTTTAAGCATCCTCATTAGAATATCACCGGGGAATGCAATTACCATGACAATGTTGTCATCGATAGGAGAGGCCACACGCAGAAGCATACCAGCTACAGCTCCCAATATCACACCTGGGGGGATATTAGATGGAAAATAGGACTGAGAGGAAGAAATTAACAGATTCATTTCTCATAGACCCATTCATTATCCATTCTTATTGGTATGTAGTTTGCATAGATTTTCCAAAAATTGAAAATCTGATAGAATATCCAGCAGTCTGATTACCAACACATAGATTTAGAAATCTTGGTGATATCTCATATGATTAAAAAAAATATAAGACTGTGAAGTGAGAGGAGTGAAAGGACATAAAAATGCACTGCATCATCAGTGTCATAAACAGACAAAAATATTCCCCATAAGGAGTAAGCAGGGTCTTTAAACACATCTTTGAAGGTGGGTTGGAATGGTGCTTCTGAACTCTAAATTGGAAGCCATGATGAAAATCTTGGCTTCCTACAATAATTTCCCCAGAGATTACGGAAGGCCTTTCTGTATTAATGGCCTCTCTGTGGGACAGTGAACAGAGCCCTCACAGCCAGACAATATTGTGTGCAAGATCAGTAGCCCATCTGCCATGAAAGCAGACATGTGTCTTTTGTTCTTGTGCCAAAGATTAAAATCCAGAGATACTATTCAATAATGCTTTACGTTATTAAAGCACACCTGATTCCTTTGCAAGCATGTCTTTTACCAACAAAACCCTCTTTCAATCAAGCCCACTGGCTTCTTAAGATCAAATCTGTAAAAGAGTCTGATGTTTTTAATCCACAAAACATGTCTTAACATAAATATACTTTCATCTGAAAAATATAACTATACCCCATGGAAACTGTTGGTTTTTCTGACATATTTGGATCAGCAAACATTTCATCATATTTGATAGAGTGTCTATTAATGAAGTTGATATACTCTAACAAAACCACAAGGAAAAATAGCATTTTCAATCATTTCAACAGAAATATCAATAGATGTAATATTCTTCAGTGAAAAAAGTAGGTCTCAGAAGCTAGTATTTCCCCCTTCAGTAGAAATAACTTCTTGTTTTGCATCATTGTCCACCAGCCTCTGACATCGACTTGCTGGAATTTTTGACCACTCTTCCATGCAATATTCTTTCAGTTGCAAGATGTTTGAGGGTTTTCTTGTATGTACTGCCTGTTTCAAATCTTCACATAACATATCAATGTCAAATCTGGGCTCTGACTAGGCCATTCCATAACTCTCCATCTCTTTTTTTTTTAGCCATTCCTTGGTAGATTTGCTAGTGTGCATAGGATCATTATCCTGTTGAAAGGTCCACCTTCGGTTCAACTTCAACTTTTGGACAGATGGCCTCACATTATCCTCAAGCACTCTTTTATATGATGCAGAATTCATAGTTGAAATAATGAATGCAAGCTGTCCAGTCCCTGAGGCAGCAAATTTCCATCACTATGCTTCACAATTGGTATGAGGTGCTTCTCCTGAAAAACTGTCTGTGGACTTTGCCAAACATGTCTGCTGTTACTGTGGCCAAACATCTCTATCTTTGATTTGTCTTTCCTGAGCAGATTATTCCAAAAGGCCTGGACTTTGCCTATATGCTCATTGGCAAACTGTAGTCTTGCTTTAATGTTTGTTTTAAACAGTGAAGGCTTGTTCCTGGCATGCCTCCCATGCAGGTCAAATTTGTGCAATCTCTTTCTGATTGTAGAAGCATGCACTTTTTACAACAACAATTGGAGGACTTACTAGCAGATCTAGTGATGAAATTTTGGGGTTCTTGGGGACTTCTTTTTGTATCAGACACTCTGCTCTTGGGCTGAATTTTACTGGGATGGCTATTCCTGTACAAATTGGCAGTCATTTGAAATATGCCCCAACTGTAGAAGATTTTCCTTACAGTGGAATGATGTATTTAAAATAATTTTGAGACCTTTTAAAATGTTTTTAAATCCATTTTTCCTGAAGGCCTTATAGAACTCTTTAAGTCTTGGCATGATGACACCCCACAGCTTAATAGCAAAGGCAACACAAGACACTAGATATATGTAGGTTCTAATGACTGGCACCCAATCTTGAACACTTGATTCTAGTTTTATGGATTTGAAGGTGTGATAAACGCTTGGGGTGTACTTACTTTTTCCATGTAACTGATATGTTTTTTTGTTAATTTAAATTGTGAAACTGTCAAAATGTCAGTTATATGTGTCATTTGATAGTGTATCAACTTCATTAATAGGTACTGTTTCAACAAGGATCAAATATTTGCTTGTCCAAATAGGTCAAAAAAAAAAAAAAATTTCATGAAGTGTACTTATTTTTTCACATGACTATATCTGAATCACTACTTTGCTCATGCTCCCATTGCAGCAATGAAAGCAAGGAGCTGGGTGCCATATGCATTTTAGATATGCCCTAAATACAGCTGCATGTGTTTACTGTATGTGCATTTTAGGCACGACTTCACATGTGATGTTCATACAAAATGACAGTGTATTGTTTATATACTAGAATCCGCACTGTGCTTGCTCATCCTGAATAACTTTACAGAAAATAATCATGACTAACAGTTTTTGCCTTTTAATTACATCCCCAAATTATGTCAGCACATCTTCATCGTAGAAATGTTGGTGTAGTGGCTTACATAAATATTCACTTCCCTTGAACTTTTCCACATTTTAAAGCCTGTAAATGAAATGGACTTAATTGGGATTTATATGTCATAAATCTATATAAAACAGCCTATAATATTCAAGTCGGAGAAAATTCAATATAGTTAGAATATATTACTAAATTACTTCCGGTGCAAATGTCAACTCAAGTGTGATATCTAAGTAAATACACCTACTCCTGGAAGGCCAGTCAGAAGAGCAATCAAGAGGCCAATAAGAACTCTGGAGGAACTCTGATGGAGCTGGATGGATCCACAGCTCAGATGAGAGAAGCTGTTCATAGGACAACCGTAGCTCCCAAACTCCTTTTGGCAAACTGGAGTTTGCCAAATGTCTTATTAGAGATCCATCAAATGTGGAAAACCTTTTTGGGCTTGGCCCAAAGCTCTATTTTTGGAAATGCTCATTTCTCTGAGAGCACTATACCCAATGAAGCATGATGGTGGTAGCATCATGTTGAGCATTACCCTTGGCCTTTTGGCTGCTTCTCTGACTAATTCCCTCCTTACCTGGCCACTGACTTTTGGGGGATGGCCTCCTCTAAGGAACCATATTCCTCCTCTAGGAATATGGTTGTACCATATGCTGTCTTTTTTTAATAATGTACTTAATGGTGCTCCATTGGATGCTCACACTTTGCTAAAAAAAATATATATATATATAACCCTGATTGATACTTTTCCAGAAATAGGTCCTGGACCTGCTTTAGTTTAGATAGGCCATTAAAGTCAAAGTCCTATTCTTACAAATGTTGCATTCAATCAGGTTCGTTAAGCATATGGTAAATGGAAAGACAACTCAGGCTCATAGAGCGATAGACTGATACTCACCCATTACAGTGAGTGTGAGGAGCAGGTTCTTCAGCATCTTCTGGCAGATGAGGGCACATTTTGAGTGTGGTGTGGCCTCGATGGGCTCCAGGTGGCTCTCATGCATTCGTACCTCCACTTGCTTAGGCATGCTGTTGGCACTGTAGGGTCAGACCAAGAATCAAATTACCGTACTGTATAATTACAGAGTGCACTGAGAGAATGAACTGAACTGAACTATACTAAGTAAACAGTTACTTAGGGAGAGGAACAGCTGGATGGTGGTTGTAGAGTGACTGTTGGCTGCTGATGATTAAAAGCAAAAAAAAGCAGATTTTGCCTATAGTACACTTAGCATGAGACACTGAGCTGTTAAGAAAGAACAGATGTTGAGTTGTTGGGAGTGCTGTTGGGCTCCTATCACAAACACGTCAAAAGTAAAAATATGTGAAACCAGGCATTAGTTGTATGCTTGTCAATGACACAGCAGTTATCCTTCAGTTAGAGGCTGGCAAAATGATTGCATATGTTTTAAAAATAAATTGATGCAATGCACTGGGTTTATTCTATAAGTGTGCATTTCACTATGGTATATCGTGGACGTTACTAACATTAAATTAGGTTATGCATGCTTTTGCTCATATTGCACACTGCACACAGTAATGAGTAATGAGTACTATCCATGACCTGGCCCCCAGAAATAGATAATGCCAGTGTCTTGAATATACATGGAGTTTCTGAAAACAAATATGCAACCATTTTAAGTTCTGCACCAACTCTCTACATTACCATAAAAACACTGCACAGACTTCCATCCTGCTTTGCACTCTCCATAAACATGTAGTGATGCTCGCACATTTTTTCAGAAACTCTGAAATCTGAGAGAAAGTTCTATTTCAGACTGCCTGTTAGATGTTTTAATTATTTTGTGTGTGTGTGTGTGTGTGTGTGTGTGTGTGTGTGTGTGTGTGTGTGTGTCTGTGTGTGTGTGTGAGAGAGAGCAAGAGAGAGAGAGAGAGTCAGGTGTGAAAACAGAAGATACTGGCTTCATCTTTCTCTCATGAAGGACTTATGGGTAGTTTTCTCCTATACTCACCATGTGGGTGTCAAACTAGCTATTTGAGTAAATACACTCAGGAGGATTGTAAACCCAGCGGAGTATTTCTCACTGTTTTAGGGATCATTTTAAACCATTATTAAAACTTAATCATGAACTGTTTCTCAATCTTACACTTTATATTGTATTGTAATGTTGTGTAACAAATTAGAAGTAGAGTAGAGCTTTCAATTAGATTTATTATTATCAGAAGATAAATTTGTTGGCTGAAAAGGAAGGTGTTTCTCTCTTCCCTGTACATCAGAGTATTTTAGCTCATGAACACCTAATAGGGAAATAGTGGCCACTTCCACATGAATTCAGCTCCTCTAAGATTTGGTACAAGCAGAACTTTTGAAAATAGCTGGATTGATGTATCTCAGAAGAATTTTAGCCAATATCCTTCCACACAGGTAGCTGTCACATGATTGAGGAGACCTACCTAGTGTATGGAAGTAGAATATTGCTAAAATGCACAAGTAATGTGTGTGCGTGTGTGTGTATTCTAACCAGTTCTACAGTGCGTTCAAATTATGTACTTCATCTTTCCTCCTTGTTTTTTATGTATGTTCTTACCTAATTAAGCACATTTTGTTACATAAGTAAGGTATGTTGATAAAATCATGAAGTAAAGGCTAAATTTTTTTTGTCCTAACAATGCACTCCCTGCAGGCTCCCTATAGGCAGAACAGCTGGTCAACTTTCAGGCACACAGATGGAGCGTCATAATAGTTCATATGTGTGAATGTGTAATAGTGGCATTTTACCAGCAAGGCGTCTCAGCAAATGCTCTGACACCATCCTGACAAAAAGTGAGATCCAGATAACAAAGAGTGAAAAATGTCAGCTATTGTGGATCAGAGCTATTGTGTATTGCTATAACGTATGACACCAAGAATGCTAATATTTATTACTGAACCAGCTGGTAGAATGACAATGGAAGTGACACAAATCATAGGCAGAAATGGTGATGTAAATCAGTGTGTAGGATGTACATTTATTTTTATTTAAAGCAGGATCTTGTTCTATTAGACCTTCTAAATGAGTTAGGCTCTTGCTGAAAATGTAATTGAATTTCTCAGCAGCAAAGATTGACAAATGAACACTTCTAAAAGAAAAATAGATGGCACAGACCTGGTACAACAGATTTCAGGGCTGCCTTGTGAAAAGGTTAACACACGTTCCCTCAAGGTGCCAATCACAGTGAAGTTTCTGCACCATCTGCTTTTATCAAGCCTTAAAATGCCAAGTATCTCCGGTATGACTTCTCTTTTTCTCTCCCTCTTTCAGATAGTTTTCTCAATACTTCATTCAAAAATTTCCTTCTGATCTCAGCCGCTGTGTTTAATGATTTTACTGAAAACAGTTATATTTTACTTGGTAAAGTTGGCAAAAGGATTTCTAGCTTTCTTACTCCCCTGCCACCATAGTGAAGGCTACTTAACTTCAGTCAACACAATGACTCTTTGATAGCGCATATGTATGACCCACTCTCTATTCCAATCACATATGGTGAGCTTCCATGAAATAGAACAAGGTCAGACAAACAACAACCTGCGGTAAAGTTGGGCTAATGTGTAATAAGGAAAGCTCTGGGCCCTGTCTCACTCCAGCCAACAGACAATGCAAAGAACACACTGATTCATTAACATGAATATTCTGAGGCTGTTTCTCTCTTCCTCATTACAGTCAACACAACACATGACCCTACAAAAACATGGTCTGATCACTAGACACATGCTTCGAGCACTGACATTTGGAGGTCACTGGTAAAATACTATAAAGACTATTAATTTATAGCATATGCGATTCAAGGAACTTTTCAAAAATGAATTGGTTATACAAATCAATTACAACAACAAGGGCAAAAAGTATAATTTAATACATTTAACCATATATCAAGTAATAACCTTAACCCAATATGGCAAGCATTTAAAGATGCCAGAAATAAATAAATAAATAAATAAAATAAAAATATTATACTTGTGATGCAAGTTTTCAGGAAAAAATAATTGGGGGAAAAACTTACGTCATTACAGTTATTGTGATAGATAATAGCCACCAAACTCTTCAATCCAGAAGAGGATGCTCAAGTTGCTGGTTTAAACGTCTCCAAATAAATAAAAGAACAAATCTATGACTTCCAGAGTCCCAGGCTCCAAACTCCCCACTAACGATAACTTCCAGATTAGCTTCAAGTTTCCATGTGAACCCCTTAAAGGCCTTTCATTCCACTCCAAATCCAATCCCAGGCCACCTCCAGATTTCAGATCCTGACTGCAGCCTAACTTGCAGACCAACTGTAAAGCCTCAAATCCGGAACGCCTTCCACCAGTGCAAGTCCATCTTAGTGATACAGAGAGAGCCTGAGATTCTCCAAAGGAAGTAGCTACAGTGGGAAGGAGGAGTTTCTAACCTTAATCCCCCAGAAAGCATTCTCACCCACTTTCAGGATAAGTCTCTATGCAAGAACCACTACCATGATAGCAGACCAAACATCCCATCAGGGCTAAATTGTCACAACATATTCATATTCAGAATTTTTTCTAAAAGTCCCAAAAGTACACAGTACTTGAACATTTACAGTACCTTATTATTAACTATATTCTTGAAAGTTATTGTAATTAATATTTGCAGATATGTTCTGTAATGTTTGATTACAGTACTAATACATTGTACTGTGTTTTTAATGCAAAACTGTATTTGTACCTGACAACATATTCATAAGAGTACATTACTATGAAACCACCACTGCAACTTAATATTATACTGTGTACATGACATATGATAGATAGATAGATAGATAGATAGATAGATAGATAGATAGATAGATAGATAACCCTAACATAACATAACGTAACATAACATAGGAAGCTACAATATCAAACTGTAAAGCACACAAAGTATTCTACTGGTTTGAAGACAGTATTTCTGAAGTTAGAATTTTTCAATATTGAAGGAAGTGTATAACAATGACTAAGGGCACCATGCTGGTGCTAATCCCTAGTCCTACATTAACAACATTTATTATTATGAACAGAAACATTAGAAATGAGTGTATTATGCAAGAATGGCAAATGAATCGAAAATTTATCCGGAAAGCCATTTTAAACCTTTGGGTTTTAAAAGAACACTGCAAAAACAACATATATCATGTTAGAAAAAGCAATAATTCCATTAAACGTTTGGTTGAAGAATGAAAACAGAAAGCTGGGGTCATATTAAAGCAGAGTGAAAGACAGCTCCAAGGTAACAGCCACTGGAATCCCATAATTTTCTATGGGGCCAAGGACACTCTGCTTTTGTGTATAGAGAATCTTGATGTATAGGGAATGTATAGGAAATGTGGACATTTGTTTGCATGTATTGCTGTGTGAGGCTCACACTAGCCAGCCAAAAGAGGCCAGTGAGAGGCATATTAATCTCTCTCTCCATCTTTCTCAATCTCTTGGCCAGCACCATGTGAAGTTCCCCTGCTACCCCTCTCCTCATCTGAGAACTCTTTGTCCCACACTCAAACAGTGTCAGTGGCCTCTGCTATCCCATAACCCCCCACCCCACGGCACCCAGCCTCAGTGCCCAAGCTCAGCCTCCGAATTTGCATAGTGGAGGGAGGGATGGTGGGCACATGCAGAATGCCAGCTCCATTTAGGCCACTGATGTCATGCCTGTGCCCACCGTGGGAGAGCTGTGGAGGGGCTTAGAGGGTGATGGAAGGCCCTTTCTCCTCTCTCTTCAGCCCTTCTTTTCCGGTATGAATGAATCTTTCAGAAACGGCAGCCCATTGTGCAGAATAATCGACAGCGATTATCCCAATTTTATGCTGCCTTCCCGAAGAGAGGTCTCTTTCTCTCTCTCTCTCTCTCTCTCTCTCTCTCTCTCTCTCTCTCTCTCTCTCGCTCTCCCTTGGTCTTGCTCTCTCTCTGTGCATCTCCAGTCCTTTCATAGAGGATGCAAGGCAATGATGGCCTGAGAGGTTGTCTTAGCAACCACATAAAAGAAAGGACGGAAAAAGAGAGAGAAACCTTGTTCCACCTTGGCTCAAATCACTCTAAAGAATTAATAAAGTAGCAGCTGAATAATACAAGAATATAAAAATATATGTGAAGAGACCGACTGTCACCAGATATACACTAATGCCAAATTCCAAATAACCAATATTGCAGAATCGGTTGCAAGACACTATATGTAGAAACAGCATTGGTCACGTCAATCATTCTTCTGATTATTTGGGATACATTGCTTCTATAATATCTCTTATCTTAAACTATAGTAATAAAATAATCAGAACAACAGAAAAGCGTTCATTTGACTCTTTTTGAACACACATGTCCACTTCAATATTTTAAACTTTGCAATGTTGATGAAGTATTTAAGCTTTGTGGCAAAAATTGACATGACAAAGATCTTTACAGTGGAATAAACATTTTCATTCGAACATCATCTTAAGACCAGATTTTTTTGCTTTATTTAAGTATTTTGATCAGACTTCATTAGCATAAATAAAAAAGTTCCAATACAAAATATACTTCTAAGAATATCAGCATTCAGCTGGTCAAGAAATTACGCTATTCATACGTAGTGTCTTGCTTTAAAACATCCACACAAACACAACATTTCCTCTCATTGCACTTGACATATGTTCTCATATGTTCTCATTAGTACACATTGCGAAGGCTCTATATTGGCTAGGCCCCCTTCCCCCACCCCCTGATCAACCTCTTGCCATGTTGATCTCCAGCAGTTTGGATACATTCTGCCCCTCTGGGCCTCACACTCACATGTCCAATGTGCTTAACCATAACCATCAAACACTGGAAAATTACCTACATTAATATAAGCAAATTATTAAGATCAATTATGTTTGGTAGTACCAAGAATCAGACATTTTCAGGTTACATAAGGAATTATTAGTACAACAGGATGAAAGTGCGCAGTAAATTTCAGTTGTGCTGCAGGTGGAAGTGGGGCAGAAAATGAACATGACCATCTGACTATCAGTGACACACAAACACACACACACACACACACACACACACACACACACACACACACACCACAATATAAACACGCAGTCTGACGTCAGAGCTAGCGGCAGCTCAAAATCTGAGCAAATCCAGGCAAAGGTCAAATTACTGCTGTAGGATGCAAATGCACTTAAACACAAGCAAAATACAAAATGCTATCTCTATTGTATGTTTTTTGGCTGTGCCTTCATGTGATGTACTGATGCTTTATATGGATGTGGTTCATTCTGCTCTTCTAATGAGTCAATTGTACAGTTATGCAATGTATTAGGATGCCTAATGACACCCTATATACACAAGGCATTTTATTATTGGTCCCTTTGTTGTTATAACAACCATATCCTCAAGCTTTTCATAATGATTCAATTAACTCACATTTTGTAATTGCATTGTCTATATACAGTAACATCAATTCCTCCTTTCTATTTAAAAAAGTACACAATGAATTTTGTCACAGGTATCATCCATGTCATTAAAAGAGAAGAGATTATTAAAAGTGAGGTTTTCATACAGTTATTTCATCCACCCATTTATCTACCTGTTCTGAGAAGTTGGATCTACATAAAAACACATTACTGGCTATTATATACGATGCTATTAACATGAGCAAAGTGCTTTGCTTTGTTTGGAGCGACCTTGTTGTTTTCATAATGAGGAGGTGATTAGGGAATTATGGGAAATTGCCATGCCACTGCATGTAGAAAGCTTTCACATGTGCGCAGGTCCATCACAATTATGTGCTAAAAGAGCCATTATGCCAAAACCTGTGGCTAGAGCACACTGGAGAATACTTATTCATCTGATAAACTGTAAATGAATAAAATTCGGCCCTAGGGATGAAGGACTTTCTCACTTTCTGCTCTATTTTCTTTTCTTTCTTACCTTCCATCCCATTATTCCTAGGCCAATGCTTCTTTTGCTTTACATCCAGATCCACAAGGGTTTTCAGTGATCAGTATCTGACTGTTGGAGATCTCATATTCACCACTTTATTGATTAACACGTACCAGTGGGAAATCGCCTTGCTTTATCTAGTACAGCATGACAAGGCTTTATGATTTGCATCAGCGTATATGTTTAAGGACTTGTCGTTGTGATGAACTGCTTTTGATCAGCTCAGCTCAATGTGAATCCCCAAGGATCTCATTAAATCAGCCTGGACCATCACCCCCTCCCCCATTCTACTAGTCATCCATACAGGGAAAAGAACACAGATTCGGAGAGTGAGAGAGAGGGCCAGCAAAAGACTGGGGTTATCATTGTGCTTTGAGGTAGCTGATTGGATCAAAGATGGGGAGTGGCAAGAGTTTATGCAGAATGGATTTGACAGCCAAACCTGAACACTTCACACATAACACACAAAACAGCAACGGAGCAATAAAACTATATATGTATGTATGTGTGTATGTAACGGGTCATATATGATGAATGCATATGAATATGAAAATAATTTTCACTTTAAAAATCAATAAGGGCCAAAGAGGTCACAGTTAGCTCACTGCTCGTACCCGTAATGTGTTCTTTAAAAAAGACTGCAGATTCCACAGAACAAAATCTGACCATCCAGAGGGAAGAAATTCCACAAACTACGTCAACCTACAAAAAAGCCACCTGTAATTTGAAGAATGCCCAATGACATAAACCCAGTATTGGATAGGGGCTTTGGAAATTGGTTCAGCACTAGTTACACACATTCCATGAAGCTCTGTTAATAATGTACTCCGTAACAGCCAAATTCATTTGGGGAAAATAAAGTGGATCATGTCAACATATGAAATAAAACCTAAACTCCACAACCACCAAAAGAAATGCAAAGGAATGTGATTCATGTAGAACTATGTCCAATGAAATTCATGTATCACATTTGGATAATGATTTCTTTTCCATACCAGTACACATTTTGCTAACAATATCATCAGAATCACACAGAAGATAAAGACCAAATGCTGCAGAGATCTTTGTTACAAATGTCTTCAGTGTTATGTTTAATTAACAGCTTTACACAAGTGCAGTGCGAAACATAAAACTGATCTCTATCACATACTCCCACCTGGGAGAACTGTTTTGTGAACCTTAAAACAAAAACTATGTCTTATAGAAACTGTTCCATGTATAACCTTTTAAAAGATCTAATTGCTAACTATCCAAAAATCCTTGATGAAATGTTTTATTTTAATAGTGCACAGAAAATAATACAGCTTTTCTTTCCACGTAATGATTTACTAAATGCTTTTTCCAACTGTGTAACTGTGCAGAATATTTACTGGATTCACATAGATTTCGCCAATTATTTAGACAGTCTTCCAACTGTTCCTTTTAAATAATTTCATTTGGCCATAAGGTATACCAATGCCACTACCAGGCTGACCTTGTACTTCCTTTTGTATATGGAGCTGCTCATCAGCTGTCTGTACTCCAGAAAAGTGTAGGCATTTGACATCAGACTCACCAAAACTATTAAATACCAATGTACCAATGAAACATAAGCAATGTAAAATACTCAATTACTCAATGTTTTACTTAATATGATTTGTATCAGTACTAATATTAACAAAAAGACATGAACCTGCTACTATGGTACAAACTATGATACAAACTTTATAAACTTTATATACTTTATAAATTATGTCATCCTTTGTTGTTGAAACCTCAAAGTTGAGAGATTTCTGAGATGTAACCTTCGTATCACTGCCTTTTCATATAGTGAAAAACAGCACACTGAAACAGATAATGCGGCGTAGCTATGGAGCCTGCATGAGAGGTCATAGGTAGGTGGACAGACAGATGGATAGATAAATAAATGAATGTGATTCCTAATTAACCAGTGCATGGTATGGTGAGCCAAGTCCGCCACAAAACGTCCACTGTGTTGGGCCAGCCATTGAAGCAAATCGCTCTTGAAATGCGCCAAGTGCAGAGGAATAATAGAGCAGTTTATAGGGCTCCATGCCCATTCACAGGCTCCCTGTGATGGGAAACTCTTAGCACAAAGGTTCAGGAGGGGTTTTTTAATTGTTTCCTCATCTCTCTCCCTCCCCTGCTTTCAAAACTGGGACTGACAAAGAAGCAGTGAAGGGGATTGTTTAGTGTTCCGCTGGTCCAGGCCGGAGGTAAACACAGACGTCCCTGTGTGCCTCCACAGGGTTGCTGGGAAGAGGTGGGCAAAACACAGCAGATGAGGAGGAATGGGGGCCCTCCGGAAGAAGAAAGTGGTGGGTATAAGGTGCTGTAGTGTCTCTTGGGGAGAGCTAACATTGTGAATGGCATCAGGGTTCACATGCGTGCCTGTTAAGATCAAGTAAAAGTGATGAAGTTCTACGAGATTAAGTGAGTAAGTGGCAGCTCGGCCCTCCGCTCCCACAGCTCCGGCTATTTACATACTCAAGAGTGGAATTAATGCCCTACAGTCCCTGAAGCTGGAACAAAGATGCACACAAAGCTTCCTCAAAGAGCCATTAGAGATTTAGCTGCAAATTAATTGAGGGAAGAGAGATAGAAAGGGAAAACAGAAGAGGGATGCAGAGATGCCCTGAGGTTCATCCATAGTTCTTAAGAAGGGTCTGAGGTGAGAAGAGATTGTTCCACTAACCCATGAGACTCCTAAAGGACCACTCAACACTTTTTTTTCTCCTTCATCTATTAATATGAACAGAAGGGCCACATTCCACCGTAAGACTGTCCAAGACTTTACAGATGGTTTTATTGTGTATAGAGGGGGACAGGTCTGATATGTACTTTTCATAGTTTTCTAAATGTGCAGAAGATGATTTGATGTCTTTACAGTGGTTTAGTGAATTAATAAAATAGATTCAATTAAAGACTAAGGCTTGGTAAGATTGGTAGCTCATTCACTATTAGATCTTCAACAAATAGTTCATTCTTTCATCTTCAGTAACTGCTTTATCCTGGTCAGGGTCATGGTGGATCTGGAGCTTATAATGGGTATGGGGCAGGAACTCCAGTCCATCACAGGGCTCAACAAACAGTGAATCTGCTCATTTAAATAAATTAAAAATACATAGTTATACAATCAACTAAATATAAAAAAATAAAAATTTTGAATTGACCAATGCCACAATACACAATAACAGTATTTATGTCTAAATTGATAACTACAGTAATTTTGAGAGTAAACACAGAGTAAACCAGACTGTGCATTGTCTTTCTAGGACACTATCAATTTGTCCATACAAATTATAACCATTAAAATGCATTCTACTCTGGGAACATCACACCTACAAAACAAGCACATAACAGCAAACACATTAAACTGAGATCATAAATTAGACAGCATGACTCAACTTGTTCTGTTCTTCCACAACTATACTTCAAGGCAGCATTTAATCCTCAGTAAACACTGGGTTGAATTAACATACTGTATGAGTCACAGCATTTGTAGATAATTGAGGCTCAAACAACAATCACCTGAAAGCATAAATTACAGTTTTGCACTCAACTTTGCAGATGAGTTTTTCTGTAAGGATTTGTCATTTTCAGTTTACACAAAAGTCTCTGTGAATTTTGTCCAGCCTTGGCAGATTTTAAGTCAAGTCAACTGGGTTTTTATTGTCATCCTTCTATATAGCTTGTATTCATTGGAATGAAATGTTGTTTCTCTAGGACCGTGGTACAAAGCATAACAGTGCACAAGACTACATAAAGTGCAAGTATATATTATATATACAGTATATATACAGTATATCTTTTGAGAGACATTATATTTCAACCATACTTTGACTTTTTTTTTTTTTTTGCAAAACATTTTTTTATTAAATAGTGGAGAGAGAAACAGAGCCAAGCCTCTCTCACCATCCCAGAGGATTTATTACCTATAGCACTCTAAATTGCTAAAAAAATATATGTATATGTCATCAATTTGTTAAACATGGGATTATCTGGGTAGCAGATAGACTAAAAAGGCGTGAATGATGTCCATTAGAACAGTGATGCATGTCTATGGAGAGCTGTTCTGGCATTCTAAGTCTCTGGGGAACGGTTTGGTTTGTTAGCACTCTTTTTGGAAATGTTCACAGATTGTAGCACTCCTAACAGTGGAAAGAGCAAGTGACTAATCCCTGTGCTCCTTCAAATTCATTTATAGTCTACACAGGCACTGGGTGAGCAGGAACATGGGAAGAGAAAGGGGGAGAAATGTGGAGCAAAACAGATGTACAAGGACAGAGAGAAGTGATGAGGAGGAAAGAGAAAAGCATTTAGATGGCTTAGAGTTAGACAGTGTCTCCATGTTCCCATGTTTGTTACTCAAGTGCTACAGTAGATGCCGCCCAGTACCACCCTGTCCACAGCTCTAAATAGACTGAATGGATATGCGCACATACATACAAGCACACACAAATTATGGAGTCTTCGCCACTTCAGGATTATCTAGTCCCACTTATATTATCCCTATTCCATTTCTCCTTGTGTTTTTTTTCTTTCTGTGCAATGCTACAGCATTTCTGTTCTAATTTTTCCCTGTTATGGCAGTTTGCCAGGTTAGGTTCACCTGCCCCAAACATCAGGCACTGACATGGTCTATCTCTTGTCCACCCCTTTCCTTGCCACATCACCCCTTCCCAAATCTCCTACAGCTTCCCAAATGAACAGAGCCCCACTGTCTTTCATCTCAATCTGAATCTCAAATGCCTACTCTCTACAGAAAACCAGTAGGGGCTTTTGCCAACATTTTTTGTTTTACCCCATTTAAAAGGCTAGTGTGGCCACAAAAAAACTTGTTCATTTTAAACACAGACTAAAATTCTTCTTTATTGTGCTGTTTTTATTGTTTCTATTGCTATCAAAGTAAAAGAAATGGCATTATTCTCACAATTCTCACAACCGATAGAAGATAGATCCTATAAACTGTATGAGGACTTCTTGTCCCATTAATTCACAAAAAAAATTGCTCTTGGTATGCTGTACATTCATAAATATGACGGAAAAGACATATTAGCATATGGTTGTTGTTCATTAACTAATCAAAGAAAAGTAATAACGGATAATGTATGTGCTTACCCTTATCATATATAACACTACATATATGTGAAACAATAGGAAATTTCTGAGCAATAGGAGACATGGATGATGGACAAACATGAATGTATCTATGTACAATAATGAAGAAAAAAAAACAAATATAAATGTCCTCAATAGGCACACAAATAAACACGCATTTTATTATTTATAGGGGCCGCTAAACTGAGCTCCACCCTGTCTGTGCTGTAAGGAGTTTAATGAGAAGGGCCTCTATGCACAAACCAAAACAGATTACCTACATGAGTTGTCTCACCCTTTCAGGTTTCCGCCACAATCACACAGACCACAACATTCCATCAGCTACAAGCCCCAGGGCAGACACTGCCCTGTGTTTAGATCTCACACTGGAATTTCTAACAAAGGAAATCCTCCAAACTCCTTACAATGACAGACAAACCTCATTTTTCACACATTTTTCTCATGTAATGGATTTTACATATGTATATTTTTCCACATTATTTAATTTATTTCATTCATATCTATCTATCTATCTATCTATCTATCTATCTATCTATCTATCTATCCATCCATCCATCCTCCAAATTAAGAGGTTATGAGGTAATGAGAATTTCTTATAAAAAATAAAAAACTTATATAAAAAAACTTATAAAAATTTGTGCAGCGTGTCCTGGACATGAATTACAGAAAACATTATACCAGTGATTTATTTATAGCAGTATGCAATTGTTACCCAAATCTAAGCTATCTATCTACATAGCTAGCTAGCTAGCTATCAAATACAAAGAAACGCTCTGTTCTGTCTCTGTTATGTGACTTCATTAAAATACTATTCTTCTACATTAATGTCAATTTTTAGTACTTTACAACACAATTCAGTAAGTGTCAGTAAATGTTCGGACCAAAAACCAATATGCCTTATAGCCCACCCGCGCACTGGCCCAATAATGCAACTGGTTGACTTTTTGTTAATTGTTTTTTAGAGTACTTACTGAACCAGACAAAATACCTAGAGCATAATTAACACCTTAGTGTTCATTTGCGTGAAGGTGGACATTGATGAACACTAGTATAAGTGTTTCCCCGCCGGAAACGCGGTTGCGCGTCGCTCTGCAGCGCGTATTGCAGTGAAGCGCGCGCTCATGCAGTGCACAGCTACTGTCAATAAGATTCAAATGTTCAAATGCACTCAGTGACGTGTAATCTTCTTGTTTACTACATGCTTAGTCGGACTTTACAAACGGGTTTGGAATAGTTGGATTAGTCGGCCGTTTAATTATTCGCAGACTTCCATCATGGAGCCTAGATGAAATCATGGCAATCCGGTCACTATACAAAATGAGACATGGTTCTAAATTATAGCCTATAACATATTGCTATAACATATAACGATACTTTGTAACATGATGTTATTTTATGATATGCACGCAGGTTAAACTTTAGTTCCGCTTTGTTAAGTGGATGTACTCCCATTGTGAAATAATTACTGTAGCTTTATATTTGATATATTAATGTTGCGCTCTGGAAGACACACTATCGCATGTGGCTCTGTAAACTGAGAGAGACTCACCTTTGTTGTCAACCTGGGAGAAATCAGATTCTTGTTTGGCGCTCTGCTGTCTTGCATCCACGTCTTTGGGTGAAAATCCGCTGCGATGTGAAGACAGAGAGAGAGAGAGAGAGAGAGAGAGAGAGAGAGAGAGAGAGAGAGAGAGAGAGAGAGGACGATGGTCTCTACGGGGTAATCCGTGGAGCACCGAGCTCAACAATCCAACTGAATAAAAGCTGCTTCACTGACGACTGACTGTGTATCGTTCACACACACACCCTCTACTCCTCTTCCTCCTCCTCTTCTCTCTTCTACTCTCCCTCTCTTTCTCTTTCTGTCTTCCTCTCTGTCTATAACAGGTGATGTTGTGTAGGTTAAGTGGACAGGCAATCACCTGAAAGTCAAGCTCCAATTCAAGCTTATAAATGTGCTTTTGTATACACAAATTGTATAATTTGTTCCCTGTAGGTACTTTTCTTTTTCTGGACAAGAATATATAGAGAAGGAGGACATTTATGAAAACTAACGTGGTCATGCAAATGGTCTCACAAAAAGCATATGGTTAAAGCACATTCTGTGCTTTTCCTTGTCACTGGGGTGGCACCATAATGGGTACAAGTTTTGTACCTTCAGTATGTATCTTTTACCTGAAATAATGTAAAAAATAATCATAATAATTTAGTATCTTTAATTGTAATTAGAGCTTAAGGACCACTACTCTGTCTAAAGCTGCAATCAAAATTGAACAAATTTGAGACTGGAGAAATCATTATAGGTTGCATTTTCAGTTGAATTTGGGGAAACTAATCGAAGCATTTGTTGTGTTAAACTATTTCAGTTGCTTTTGTTTGATTTGTTCATTGCAAACAGATGAAAGTCTGTTAATTTTGACAATAAACCTGATTTGCAATGGGGGTTGAATAATTTTGATTGCAACTGTAAGTACACTACATGCACTCTCTTAGGTAAAGATGCATACTAAAGATGCAAATCATCCCTGCACAAGGAAAAATACAGATACCTTGTTGTGTGTGCATTATTATAATTGTAAGACATGATGCAGACACTAACCACATACCAAAACATAACCTTAACCTCTGTAACGTTTCATACCAAACTGATATGAATTTGCATATCCTGGCTTCTTTATACAGTAATAACAGTGAAACAGACCATGGCTACTGAATCCCAAACCCATAAATGACCTGCACCCAAAGGTGTCCTTTAATTCAACAGACTTAATAAAGAGAAAATTTAAATGAAAATTTGATGAAATATTAATTCATGCTTCTGTACTACTCAAACACACAGGATAGATTCTAATCCAAGATAAGCCATGTAGTGAGCTGTGTAAAGAGGAGCTTATGGTGATAACACCATTTATCAAGTGTGCTATTTTTATACTGTGAACTCAAAGTTTCTAAGAAAGCTGCTATGAAACCTAAGGGACTTCATTTTCAGACACAAAAAAGAATACAGAATAAGAAGAATAAGGATAGGATTTTACCTTCAGTAGTAAAGGCTTTGAATCTACATAGTGACACTCACCCCAACATAACAGCATGAATTCATTTAGATTCTCTCACTGATAACACCTCAGGCTGTTTCACTGGCATGCTGACAGATTAGAGCAGTCATGATGGATTGTGTGGGATGATATGGAGCAGACTTCATTTAGAGAGTTAGATCTCTTCAGCTGACATAATGTTCATTTCTATGATGCCTAAATACATGGATATTTTCTTTTTATTTAGTCTTAAATGTTTGAGAAAATTATAAATTAGTAGTTTCTATCTGCAGTTTAGGTTCACAAACCTGAAAAAAAACTGGATTGCTAAACAATATACAAAAGTAGGTACTAAACCTTAAAAACTACAGGAGGTAGAATTTGGTTTCTTTGAAATGGGCTAATTTAAACATTTTAAATAATCGTATGAATTACTGCATTTAGCCCTTATCGAAAAGATAGAGACTTCATATGAATAATCACATGATTCATGTGAATATTGCACATTGTGTTTCACACATTTTTCATATCAACTTTTCACTTATGATTTTTTTTCCACCCAATTATTTATTTACTTTTTTTTGCATATAGGTTATGTGTTTCTCTTTTCCCCATGTATATATATGTATAATATGTATCTATTATTCACATGATTCACCTTTGTTTGTTTGAACTCACATTCACAATTTCAGGGCATGGGGAATTGCAACTTCATATGTTTTCATGTGATCACATATTAGTCACATAATCACATGTGAAAAACATTTGATCAGCTGTGGAATGTGTGAGATTTCTCCATAAGGGAACATTATACCATAATGAACCGATGCATGAGGGGTTTTGATTCCACCACATGTAAAGATGTACATAAAATATATTATATTCAGATATAATCATATTTCAAATGTAATACAGTTAGGAAACAGTTTTTGAGTTTAGGATGTGCAATAAGAGATACTCCATGTATTGTTATATTGTTATATAATACAACTGTTTGTTCCGTTCCACTAATTTGATTTGTTGACCAGCGTTTCAAGCATGCTTATGTTTCCTATAATCACGCTGGGATGTTTCACTGTGTGTATCACTCCACAGTAGCCTTATTGACATAATCAGCAGACATGCCAAATTATACTTTTCAGGAATATAACTTTTGACTTAAAATATGAAAGCTTGTCAGACAAATATGAAAAAAAGAAGGATCTTTAATGGACCTGTAATTTATAAATCAATGTGAGCTCGCTTGCATGCTATTAAGTGAGTGTAGCTTTGTTAGGATCTATTTCCGGTAATAGAGCACAAAATTAAACCCACATTGTGTTTGAATTGTCACTTACTCAATATTAATTTATTGTATAAAAGTGATATCGTACTCCCAAATCACACTTTTGTCAATATTCAGTGTAACTGCATTGTTGTTCTTGTGTTATTGCTTAATTGATCTAAATTGATATTGATCTATCCATCATTGCTCCAACATTCAGCACAGTCCCTGTGGGAGAACTTTGGATTTGGATTCTTGTTTAACTTCAGACATCAAATACATGTTTGAGATGTTTATACTGTGCACTCTATTATGTCAGTGTAGATCTGCTAATGAAGTGGCCTTGCTGCATTTCTGAGGAAGCTTCTGGTTATAGTTGTCACACTTCACAGCCTCCAGATGAAGCCTCCCCTCCAGGTGTTGCTATGCTACTATGTTCTGTTTCACAGTAATTTTTGGAGGAAATATTTCATATTACTAACAAGGTTTGCTGTCATGGGTAAATCACTTAATTTGAAGCAATTATTGCAATTAAGGGACAGAACCTTTTCTCTGTCAAATCCTTTTTGTAATCATTAGTGGAATGGCTTAATATATGTTTTGGAAAGTAAGATGAAGCAGGGATTATGGAAAGTCCACAAGACAAGTTACTTTCTGTTATCAATTACGTTATAGAAGCAATAAACATGCAATGCAGTTAGAAATGCAAATTAGAATTGTAACAGGGAGACCAGAAAACACAGTCCTATCTCCTCCCGGCTGAAAAATAAACAACAGAAGCCATCACAGAGATTCAAATGGTTTCCACTACAAATACTATTGCAAACCACCAGTTAACCATTAAAACCATTACCATTATTGGTCCTAAGTTGTACCCACTAGACATGGCACCAATGGAAGGCAACAATTTACCAGTAGAGACCCACAGGGACCATTACAATTTCCATTATAACTATTAAAACCATTACAAATTCTCTGAGGGTTTCTATTGTTGGGGGGGGGGGGGGGGTTCAGCAGGGCTCTGACACCTCTCTTGTGTCAGAAAACATTTTAACTGTTACAAAGTGATGAATCATGAGACTCTTTCTGTACACAATAAATAAACCTGTCCTTACAGAAACGGTCACCATATCAATGTTTATGTGTTTATGTTTGGTAAATAACAACACATTTTAAAAATCTAATTATTATTAGATTATAAGGATAGACCACCAAAATCCCTGTGTATGAGATGTTACTATAGAAAAAATAATGCTTTAAATAAGGTACATTACAAGCACGTAACAAGCACATTAATATAAACTTAAATAACAGCCAGAACTACTGTCAGAGCTGTTATTATTTTTACTCAAAGATAACATAAGGGATAAATTGGTGTATCTCATAGCCAGTAATAAGAGATGGATAAAAGATTGTGTAGAATGTGTGAATCATCCAAGGACTCCATGGATTGTGTGTTATAGTTATGAGACAGTGAAGAGACACAAATCGGAATATTGCAGGGTTTTTTTTCAATTGTAAGCCTGTTTTTACCTTGCCTTTTAATCCTTGGATGAGTCTAAAACATACTAGTAGTAAGAGATCAAAATAAGATTAGGCTCAACCAATCACGGTTACTGAAAGCCAGTCTCAGCATGCTTTGACTTTGACTTATTGACTGATGTTTTCTCTGCCAAACCCCAGTGTGGGTGAGTGTATATGTGTAAGCAAGGCACAATGTGGTGTTAATGTATAGCATCCTGGCTTCTGTGTACTAATGCATCTAGATCATTCCTGTGGAAAGCAGTGCTCCAAACGTGTTTAATCCTTAATAAAGCAGCAAAGCCCAAGGCCACTCATGAGAGCAGTATGGGGGATGGGCAGCAGGCACACAGATTCAACCATCACCTCAGGATTGTTTCATAGTAAAGGCAAAAATAGCTGCCTTTCTTAATGATGCTGGTTCATCATTAACATCTGGAAGGTTAATGGGTGTGGGGTGAGTGAGGTGGTTTGCAATTTCACATCATGATGCATCTTCGTTTGATTTCACATCCTGTAAATTACTAAAGCAGTTAACAGATGAAACTGTCAGCAAAGTGCACATACTGAATCTCTGAATATGTCATTGGATGTGGATCAGTTGATTTATAATTTTTTTTTCTTGGAAATCAAATTTAGCTGTGGTCTCTAACCTTACAATCCATAACAAGCTGTCTTGGAATGCAGCAGGCAAAAAATGAAGCTCTATAAATCATAATGTTGTTCTGTAGTTAATCCCCCAACAGTGGGCTGTGAGTGATGATGAAATTAAACTCACATGCACATCTAAATGTACACATTACATAGTATAATCTGCACATTAAAATGCACATTTTATGTGTGTGAAAAATGAAGAGCAGATATAATTAGCACCTGATATCATTAAACATCATTAAATTAAATAAGTGCATGAATCAAAGACAAGTGCTGTTTTATCACAGGTCATGTTTGAATCAAATTAATTTTAATTATTGGCTTGAAACAAGTTTCATTCACATTGAGACTAATTAAGAGTTTCAATTCAACTCAATTCAATTTTATTTGTATAGCACTTTTTACAATGGGCATTGTCTCAAAGCAACTTTACAGAAATATATAAACACAGGAAACAGATTTTTAGTGTGTGAATTAATCCCAATTGAGCAATGGTCGCGACGGTGGCAATGAAAAACTCCCTAAGATGATATGAGGAAGAAACGTTGAAGGGAACCCATCCTCATCTGGGTAACAACGGATAGTGTGAAAGTAAAAGAAAGTTCATTATGGTTTGTACATGAAGTCTCTGTTGAACTAGTCCACTGTTCAAAGGAGAGCCGAGTGCAAAACTGCATGTGGTAATTGCAGTCCCAAGGCCAGAGCAGCAACCATAGACCCAGCAACCACAGTGAGAATGTTGATGTGGAATTGAAAATGATAAGAGCTCCTTCCAGAGGTAGGACATCCGAACGGATCAGGCAGCTCTGGAAAGCAGAAAGGGTCAGGATCACTATCATCTCCATAAAATCATGTGTGGCTCAACAGAAGGAGAGAGGGAGAGTTAGGTAAAGAGAGGGAGAGATTGTTACATTAGACTGTGTTTTGCATAAAAGAAAGTCTACTCAAGGTAAGCTTGAGTAAACAAATACATTTTCAACTTAGACTTAGACTGAGTCCCGAACACTAATTGGAAGGCTGTTCCATAACTGTGGGGCTTTGTAAGAGAAATCTATTCGAGGTACCGACAAGTAGCCTGCATCTTTTGATATAAGTAGGCGTGACGGATCATAAAAGACCAAAAGTTCACTTAGGTGCTGTAGCGAGTGCTTTATAGGTCAATATTAGTATTTTATAATCAATGCAAGATTTCACTGGGAGCCAATGCAGTGTGGATAAGATAGGGGAGATGTGGTCATACTTTCTGGTTCTAGTAAGAACTCTTGCAGCTGCATTCTGGACTAACTGGAGTTTGTTTATACACCTACTGGAACATCCAGATAGTAAGGCATTACAATAATCTAATCTAGAGGTTTCCTTTGCTGTATGCTTTGGATCGTTGTCCTGCTGGTAGGTCCACCCACGTCTCATCTTCATCATTCTGGTGGATGGCAGCAGATTCTTCTCAATAATCTCCCGGTAAAGGGCTTTATTCATGGTTCCTTCAATTATATGAAGTCTGCAAGTACCATGCGATGAAAAACAGCCCCACACCATGATGCTTCCACCTCCAAACTTCACTGCTGGTATAGTGATTTTAGGGTGATATGCAGTACCATTTCTTCTCCAAACATGGTATGTAGTTTGACAGGCAAAAAGTAAAATTTTGCTCTTATCTGAAAAAGACTACACTCTCCCAGTATTTCATAGGCTTGTCCAAATGAGTTGTAGCAAACTTTAAACGAGCTTCGTCATGCTTTTCCTTTAATAATGGGGTCTTGCGGGGTGACCATGCAAAGAGGCCAAGGCGGTGGAGTACATTGCCTATTGTTTTCTATATGACAATGGTACCTGCTGCTTCCAAGTGTTTCTGGAGCTCTTTCTGAGTCGTCCTTGGCTCTTGGGCTACTCTTCTGACTATTCTTCTGACTCCCTGGTCAGAAATTTTGTGAGGAGCTTCTGTGTGTGACCGGTGTGATGTTGCTTCCACTTGCGGATAATGGCCCCAGTGATGCTTACTGGAGGAGTCAGAAGTTTTGAAATACAACTGTATCCGATTCCATCAATATGGTTTGCAACAATAAGGATGTGAAGGTCTTGGGAGAGCTCTTTACTTTGACCCATCATGAGATTTTTCTTGTGTGACACCTTGGCAACAAAAAGCCTTTTTATAGACCATCAATTTATTAACACAGCTGATATTAATTTGTACAGATAGGAGGTAGAATTACTTACGGATTTGAGCTGGTTCCTTGCCTTACCTTGCCCCGGAGAAATGCTTTTTCTTAGAGTGTTCACTACTTTTTTCCTGTGTCATTCCATGTTGTTACACATAACTTGATTTATGGATTTTAATGTAGTGAATTCTTTATATTTCTGAATTTCTTGAGTTAATAATGATGTCTGGTGAAAATTTCATGTGAATAGCCTCATTGGAAATATATTTACTGAAAAAAATGTTCACGCGTTAAATACTTATTTCCCCCACTGTACATATCTGACATGTGGCCACGTAGCATGAATGAGAACTGTCATATCAGAATTCACATGGCTTTTTCCCAATATACTTTAATGTGCATGCTTATGGCACTGTCATCGTCATCATGCAGTGTCGGCAGTACAAAACACTGGAGGAAATTGGTGATTTAATTGATATTTGGGGAAATAAATCTGGAAGGAACCAAATGAAACCAAGTAGCGTTCAAAACACTTTCCCAAGAAATCTATCTGCACAAGTTTGACATTTCAGGAAAAAAGTGCATTCACATTAAAGACCAATACTGTATGGCTCACTTATGGTTACAAATGTGAACTTATTTATATATCGACATACAAATACAGACCTTGCATTTCTCTGCACAACACCCACACACCCAACATTCCAGTCAATACACTTGACATATCCCTTATTTAAAAATATTTATTGTATTATTATATTTTTCACTGCAACTACCTCAACTCAATGTTGCACATAGCTGCACTTTACACCACATACAGTTTATACATTTTTTTTTTTGCCATCAATCTTTTATATATATATATTTTTATTTCTATGTAAGTAAATTCTGTTTTCATGTAAATTTCTGTTTCAGGTCATCAGACAGTTGTAAAAGGCATTTCGCTGCATGTTGTACTGTTTATGGTTGTGTGTGACCAATAAAATTTGATTTGAATTTTGGCTCTCAAGAAAGATAGATCCAATTGGAGAAAAAAATCTGAATTGTGCAATAAAGCTTGTAATGTGAACTGTGTGAATATCAGGCTTTAATCATTGTTGGTTTGTAAGGAGCCATAGTAAAATGGACATTAACCTAATCAGATACCTGCTGTCAAAATGTCTCTGAAAATGTCCACCACATTTGGAATATAATCTTTAAATGTAATTTGTTCCTTCTCTCCTTTTTCTCTCTTGGAAGTGTGAAAAAAAATCGAAATGCTAAAAGCTTCCTTGTAATTTAAATGTATGAAAAAAGAGAAACATATTTCAGATCTGGAAAACCTATATATATATATATATATATATATATATATATATATATATATATATATATATATATATATATATACACATACAGTGGGGGAAATACGTATTGAACACATCAACATTTTTTTCAGGAAATATATTTCCAATGAGGCTATTCACATGAAATTTTCACCAGACATCATTATTAACTCAAGAAATCCAGAAATATAAAGAATTCGCAACATTAAAGTCTGCAAATCAAGTTATGTGTAATAAAGTGGAATGACACAGGAAAAAAAAAAGCAGTGAACACGTTAAGAAAAAGAAGTTCTCCAAGACAAGGTAAGGCAAGGAACCAGATGAAATCTGTAAGTAATTATACCTCCTATCTGTGCAAATTAATATCAGCTGGGTTAGTAAATTGATGGTCTATATAAAGGTTTTCATTACCAAAGGTGTCACACAAGAAACATCTCATTATGGCAAAAGCAAAGAGCTCTCCCAAAACCTTTGCAACCTTAATGTTGCAAAACATGTTGATGGAATCGGATACAGACATATTTAAAAAAAAAAAAAAAAAAAAAAAAAAAAAAGCTACTTCTGAATCCTCCAGTAAGCACCATTGAGGCCATTATCCGCAAGTGGAAGCAACATCAATCTGTCATCAACCGGCCACACAGAAGCTCTTCGCAAGATTTCTGACCAGGGAGTCAGAAGAATAGTCAGAAGAGTAGCCCAAGAGCCAAGGACCACTCAGAAAGAGCTCCAGAAACACCTGTAGTCAGCATGGAGGTACCATCTTCACAGAGAAAACAATAGGCAATGCACTCCACCGATATGGCCGCTATGCACTCTCACC
Source organism: Ictalurus punctatus (assembly GCF_001660625.3). NCBI lineage: Eukaryota > Metazoa > Chordata > Actinopteri > Siluriformes > Ictaluridae > Ictalurus > Ictalurus punctatus. The sequence continues at coordinate 14,013,617 of NC_030429.2, forward strand.
CCACAAGACCCCATTACTAAAGAAAAAGTATGTCGAAGCTTTACCAGGAGATTATTGAAAAGAATCTGCTGCCATCCACCCGGATGATGAAGATGAGACATTTACATTTACATTTATTCATTTAGACAATGCTTTTAAGCGTCCTACAAATGAGGAAATACAAACAAAGTGATATATCAAGTAGAGAACAATACAAGTAGTGCAGCCATGCAAGATTTATAATTGAGTTCTAGAGAATCAAAGTGCACAGAGTAGAGGTGTAAGAGCCAGAGTAAGTTTTTTCTTTGTTTGTTTTTTGTTTAAATAATATTGGAGTTAGCATTTCAGGGGTTAGTTAAGTGCTCACGTAAGAGGTGAAAAATGGTGACAGTTTCTGCATTCTGTATTGAGATGTGGATTGAGACATGGGTGGACCTTCCAGCAGGACAACCATCCAAAGTATACAGCAAAGGAAACTATTGATTGGTTTCATAGTAAAAAATCAAGGTGTTAGAATGGCCCAGTCAATCACCTAATTTGAATCCAATTGAACAATATTTAAAGACAATATGTTTAGAAGAATTGGCCAAAATCACACCTGAATACTGCGGCCCATTAATTTCTTCATACAGGAAGCATCTTGAAGCTGTCATTACAAACAAAGGTTTTTCCACTAAGTAATTAAATACATTTCGGTTAGCGTGTTCAATACTTTTTTCCTGTATCATTCTGCTTTATTACACATAACTTCATTCATGGATTTTAATGTTTGGATTTCTTTATATGTGTGGATTTCTTGAGTAAATACTGATGTCTGCTGAAATTTTCATGTGAATAGCCTCATTGGAAATATATTTACTGAAAAAAATGTTGATGTGTTCAATACTTATTTCCCCCACTGTGTATATATATATATATATATATATATATATATATATATATATATACACACATATATGGGGCTTGCTGGATTAGAAACAGCTTCAGAAGCACCTCAGTGAACACAATGTCCACTTGTATACTTTTTCTTGAGAAAATTTTATAGCTTTTATGCTACTGATTCCCAGTGCAGTTGCAAATAACAGGGTCAACTTTAAGCCCTTAACCAATCAGGTGAATGAGAAGTTCTGCTCAGTCGCTAATGATGCCCTATGAATTAATGGAGCGTGAGAAGAAGCTCCACTTCAATGGCACTGGAAAAGCTTTTTCCCACTTCGCCTGGCATGTTTAAAGATTCTGTAGAATTGCCTGTAAAGTAAAGAGGTACCACAACAAGAGGTCTTTTACAAAGGCACAGGGCACACAGATTCCCAAGTGAAATCACCTCCAACAGCAAATCATTTGCACAAATCTTTATTGTGGACGAATGGGAAAAAACGTCCGATCCAAATGCCCATGAGTACTTTGGCTCAGTATTAAACAGAGCATTTGTTGGACATGCTCAGACACTAAATCCTGAATCATACGTCACCATGCGTGTATGTGAACACCTCCGCTTGTGAACGGGGGAAGGGTGTGTGCCCCTGAGAAGAGAAGAAACAAAGGGTTCCATCCCTCTCTCTCTCTCTCTCTCTCTCTCTCTCATACACACACACACACACACACACACACACACACACACACACACACACACACACACACACACCAACTATATTCATGGAATCAGCTTAAAGTAGGACTTTCATCTCTGTGTGCATCTTTCCGGAAAGGAGGTTCAATGCAGATGGATCTAATCCTATACCACCTGAGAGTGAGGTGTGTCTGTGTGTGTGTGTGTGTGTGTGTGTGTGTGTGTGTGTGTGTGACACTTTGCCTGTACCACATTCTGCACAACCTCATAGCCGTGGACATTAAAAGCTTAGTCTGTATTTTAAAAGGGAATTTGAATTTGTTCTATTTCCTTCTACAAATATTTAATGTATTTATTCTTTTTCTTTTCATGATCATTCATTGTTGTGAATGCAACAATGTTCCAATAGATTGTTTTCTTTTTTCATGCATGTTTAAATTGTATATAATGTATATAAATTTGGCCGCACAACACAGTGGGTAGGATTCCATTTGGGTGTCAGTTTATTAGGTACACCTGCCTTGCTACCAACTAACATGCAGGTCACCTTGTATGTATATATTTACTGACCATAGCTCATATTTTCATCTGCACATGAAACAAAGAAAACAGTGTGTTTCTCTGTTATAGATGTATAAGGTACTGCAGTGTAGATGGTTTTTTTTTTCCATGGAAAAAATAATGTGATTGTACACCTTCAAAGTGGCCAGACAAGGTAATGTCTAATAAAGTGGCCATTATGTGCACACACTCTTAAAAAAAAACTCAAACAAAGCTACTGTGCTCATGCACTCATACACTCCCATGTTACTGTCAGTGCTTACCAGAGAATGCTCCAGCACCCAACTAATGGTAGATTTTCCTGATACCAAAAAAATGACTACTATATGATATATATCATATATAATAAATGGCAGATAAAGTGGCAGCACAAGAAAGACATCTGAGTTTAGTTTTATTAATATTGCTTACTTAGCTCAGCTGTGCAATTGATTAGAGTACAGACAACACAGTTTGTTATGATTCTCTAAAACAAACTTGAACCATTATGGCCATCTAGTGGTCATGCCCTATTGTTTTTGTACTACTAATTAAATCAAGCAACACCAGAATAACCTTTTATTTAATAATTTACAAAGGACCAAATTTTTTATCTGTCCACTGATAAATGTGTAGATTTGTGTGATGAATGAATGTCACGTGTTATATATAATCATACAAGACCATTTTATATATATATATATATATATATATATATATATATATATATATATATATATATATATATATATATACATATACACACACACACATACATACATAGTGGCATTTGAAAGTGAACCCTTTAGAATTTTCTATAAATTTGCATAAATATGACCAAAACGTCATAAGATTTTCACACAAGTCTTAAAAGTAGATGAAGAAAACCCAGTTAAACAAATTAGACAAAAATATTATACTTGGTCATTTATTCACTGAGGAAAATTATCCAGTATTAAATATCTGTGAGTGGCAAAAGTATGGGAACCTTTGCTTTCAGTATCTGGTGTGATTCCCGAAGCACAGTAAAGCTTCTGGTATACTTTGTTTTTTTGTGTGTGTGTTTTTTTTTACACGTGCAATACCCCTCCTGGCCTACAGTCAGTACAGAGCAGCAAAGCAGGTCTTCTGGTGTGAACAATGACCGTGAAGAAGAATCACAACAGCACAAGGAACAATGGAGGAGAAAGACATGCTGCTTCACTTGTTACTAGAGGAAGAAAAAAAATTAAAAAGAGAAAGAGAAGATGGTCTGTGTGACCACTCAACAGAAAAGAGCTTGCACTCTTCTGTTTATTCTATTTTTTTTTTTTCTTAGACTACCTTTAGAATCAGTGGCCCTGGGTCACTGTTGCCAACTTGTGGAACAACTAAATAGTGCAAAAGGTATCAGAGGGGACTGATACACTCACTGCTCTAGCCACCTTTACACCTGTCCATTCATGCAATTAACCAACTATCCAATCACCCAATAAGCTAATCTCATGACAGCAGTGCAATTCATAAAATCATGTAGGATTAAATTGGGGACTGATCTCAGGGACTTCAAACATGGCTGGTTTGAGTATTTCAGAAACTACTGATCCCCAAGCACATGATTAGATAATTGCATAAATGAGCAGGTGTACGGGTTTTCACTTTAAATTGTCAAGACAGGAAGCTTATCTGTTAGCTGCATGCATCGCCTTGTGCTTCCACTCCTCTCTGCTGAGCTTTACTACAGACATGAAGTTGTAAAGTCTATTGATGGTGCCATATTTTGGGTTGTTTTTTGACCTTTTGTGCTTATTTTTTGTTTAAGGGCTTGGGTTAAGTGTATTTGATTTACTTGACATGTTTGGTGTTGGTTCAAGTTTTGTTTGGACGTGTAGGCCACCCCTGAACCATTCCCTTCTAAATATTTTCAAATTGGACAATACTTTAAATATAAAGAATTTTCTTCCAAGCTTTAAAAATAAAGGAATGAAAAGTAAGCAAACACTACCCAGTACTATTATATGTGGGCTGGGGGTTTAGTCTGGTGGTGGGATATGTTTAACATACATCCTCATGTTTTTCTTCCTTAGACCACAAAACAATCAAGAAACATTCCTTCACAACACAACCACCAAATTATTTTATTTAAAAGGCAAGAAGTTCACAATAATTTTATACAATATATACATAATTTCTGTCATGTTTACAGTTGTTGAATAATACATTACACTATATGTACATAACCAATATTCAGAAAATCAAATATCACTGGTATGAAATAAATACCAGTGGTTTAGATTTCTGGTCAATGTTACAGCACCCGATTACCTGAGGACCCACGTGTGGTTAAGTGAAGGGTCAGTGTTGGTAGAAGCTTCCCTTTGATGATATTTTAAGGTGAGTTTGATGGTCCCTTTGCTACTCATTTAAGCGAAAGATAGAGCTGGGAGAAGCTGCTCCTAGCTCAGCATAAAATAAATGCCCTTCCTAACTACTGCTTTCTTCTTATGGCAGTATAGTCCAGTGTTAGTTCAGCCTTTATATCAAGCTACATATGAAAGGGTTATTAGGGCAGAATAGAGGCGGCATTGGTTGAAAGAGGAACTAAATTGAAAATGTTTTACTTCATATTGCTCTCAAAAAAGTCAAGGAAGTTAGAGATGTGTGTGTAGACAGTATAAAGTTCTGGGTTGCAGTCTAGTGAGTCATACCCGAAACTGACCAATCCCAGGAGCTTCCACTCCTGCATGGGGTTTGGTAACAGCGAAGGGGCATGGTCAGGAGAGGAAGTGGGTGGGGCAATCAGGACCCCTCCAGTCTCTGCTGGACATATGTTAGAAGGACTGATGCCAGGACCCAGGCGCCCACACAACATGTTTTCAGAGACACTGATGGGAAGGCCATACTGGGCGTATTGTTGCTCACAGTGTACCACATCACCCAGCATCACTGTGCCCACACGTGCCTTCTCACTCTCCCCAATACTGGCGTCAGGAATGAGGGACCAGCCCGTCACTATGGCCTGTCTGGGGAGAGCCTCTTCCTCTGCATCGTGGGCTGTTGGGAGGCAGATGGGCAGAATATGCTCACTGATACGTGCTTTATCCAGCAGTTTGAGGATGGCCAGGTCAGAGTCTAGTACCAGAGGGTCATAATTAGGGTGTACAGTGATGGAGGACACCTAGGAAATTAAAGATGAATTAAAATTAATTGGTTAGAACAAAAATCTTAACAACAGTACCACAGACTTAGCTTTAATACTCATGAACTCTTTACTACATAGCACTGAGCAAGACTATTTTTTTACAGTAATATAATTTTTATATTTACATGACCATGGGTACAGTTACCTTAAATTTTATTCTTATTTTCATCTTCATCATTAGAAATATAAGCAAAATTTATGAATACAGGCAAAAAAAGCCCCTTCAAATGCCTGGGCCAGTGCAAACAAGAGCGTGATAAAGTGGAATAAGTTTTTATCACTATTGTTACACCTTGTTTCACAGTGCCGGTATTCATTTCCACAACCTCCCTTAAATTCATTTCTCACCCTGAGGTGTTGCAAGCTCTTAGTCTGGTGCAGGTCACTGCGGTAATGTTTTCCCAGCACCACCCGTATTTTTGACACATCCAGTGGGTAGACTTTTCCAAGATCAGTGACGCAGTGGGCAGCAACCACCAGACTGCGCTGGTTGAGCAGAGCTCCACTACAAACCAGTTGCCAGTTCTCTAAAGACATATCATCTTCCTTATACATCTGACGTTCATCCTTCCCCAGGCTAGTCACTTTCCCCAGCTTTTCTGCTTGATCTTGGCCAGACCGTCGGTAGATAGCAACCAGCCACGGCCAGTAAGAGTCTGCTGGATGCTGTGGGTTAAAGTTCAGCAACTTGCCACATACTAACATACAGAGAGTGTAAATAAAAGAAACATATGGTCAGGACAAGAGGACAGAGGAATGAATCTTAAATGACAATTTAGTAATAATGCAATAAAAGCCCTTTAGTAGATGAGCTAGCTTGCTCTATGCCTGAAGGTCTCTGGTTCATCCTCTTTTCCTGTGTTTTCCCAAAGGTGTGGGCTACACTAAAGGGATGGGTGTGTGTCGTTTTTCTTTGGTATGACGTTCTTTCACAGGGTTCTACATCCTGTAAGATGCCCTAATCCCTAATTTTTCCAATAAGCAAAAGGTTTGCCCATGTTGTTAAAAAAAATTCATAACTGCTCATGCAAGTTTTTATTCAATAGCACATACTAACTTATATAGAAACTGTAAATAAACAATCTTTTGAAAACACATTTAGTCATGAGTCATTTGTGTGTTTTATATTGTATCCAGCTCCCTCACCTGGTGAACAGGAGACATGGCGGCCACTCCACTTGCCGGTCTTGAGGCACGTTCTGCGGGTGCTCCCAGCATGATGGTAGTAAGGTGAGGTGCACCCATACTCAATGTGTGTGTAAAGGTGGTGGAACCCCTGGGGGAGTGGAGGCAAAGTCGGGGGTCCTTTAGTTGGACTCACTGGGCTTAAGAGTTTTGTCAAGCCTGAGGCAGAGTAAAACTTTTGCACCGGTGTTTTCCTGCAACAAAAGAAGTAAATAGGAACAATAACAAATCCTTTTTATAGTTAATGATTGATAATGCTTTCCCCACTTTATCCATACATAATTGGATTCTTTAATGAGTGATGTGCTTAATGAATGGGTGTCTGTGGATGAAATGTAAATGCATTGAGCATTACACAAAGAATCATTAGCTAAAGTTGTTAGCTGGTTAATAGCCTATCCTTACCAGTTACCTACATGTGGGTAACAAATTAATGAAAATAACAACATATAGTGTCCTTAATAAGATATTGAGGCATCATGTAAAGTCCATAGCATACAGAATGATTTACATTATTTTCATATTCATTAAAACATTCAGTGAGTTCTTGTACTCTGTGGATAGAGTAGACTACGCTCCATTCTGGAAGAGACCATGCCCACCAGGAATGCTTTATTATAGCTTGAAGGTGATCAGTCAGAAAATCAAGTGAAACCAAACCATGGCAGCTAAATGTCCCCCACAGCATAATAAAGCACAGTTTTCCTTTAATTCATCACCCATCTATAAGGTCGTCATGAGTCAGAGAAGCTCTAAGTATATCTACCTGAATGGGACTTGTTGGGGCAGGACTTTCTGTCTCACCAGTACTGACACTTTGGGCTCCCGGCAGGCTGCACGTACAAACACAAGAATATGATATATAATCCTATCTGAGTCAACTGATATGGCACACAAAAAGTGCCTTGAATTTGCATCAGTGAAAGAGAGACAGTTATCTACTCTAAATCTAAGTGGGCCACATTTCAGTCTGGCAGGAAGGCACTGAGCCAGCACATACCCCGCACACAGATGGGCTGTGTGTCGCTCCAGGTGCCATTAGGCTGGCAGGTCCTGCGAGGACTGCCACTCAGAGCATACGAGTGGTTGCAGGAGAACTCCACCATCTCTGGATCTGCGCCAAGCACCCACTCGTAGAAACCATGGTATAGCCGAGGGGGTGGGGGACACTTTCTGCCCTCAGCCTCTGAAAGAAAGAGGGAAAAAGGTGACATGAGTGGACATTCAATGTACTTTGTATGTTGTTTGTAACTTGAAGTGCTTGAACACATAAGATTACCAATGATGCTGAGGTTTTCCACTTCTTTCTCAGTGTATTGGCTCTCCATTTCAGCGTTTGTACCCATATCTGTCTTAGGCTTTTCTTTGCTTGAACTCTCCGAGTCTGGTCCTGTTGTTTTTTCATGGTCCACACCTTGCCGTGTCTCCCCAGTCATAAATCTCTCATTGTCAGGGTTCTGTGTTGGTGCAATGGCTCTCTCTGTGTTGTTATCTTCACGGGCTTGCGGTTGAATCTTTGGGGTTTCTTTAGGGAGCAATGCCTGCAGGCTTTCCTCTATATCATTGCTATCTACAGGCTCAGTTGTGTTATTTGTGCTTGAAGTGTCTATTTTATATGGGATGTGCTCATCTTTTTCATCTTTTCTCAGGCTAACTATTGTGTACTGTGGTATTTCAGTCACTGTTTCTTTGTTATCTTTTTCAGTAGCCTTGTGTATGTTGGTCTCTTTAATGGTGCTTTTGTCATCGATGAGCACAATATCTACAATGTTCGTGTCCAAATCATTAGTTGCGTCTATTACAACATTTTCTGCATTGTCCAAATCTCCATCTTTGTCCAAGTAGTGAACAATTTTCCCATTGTCTGAGTCTTTTTTCCGGACTGCATTTATGCTATCTTCAGATTTTTTGCCAGTAATTTTGTCCTTTAGCCCAACTGTTGGTTTTTCTTTTCCAAGATCTTTGCCTGGGTCCTTCCCTATGCCTTTCTCCACCTCTTGGCCTTTACCAATGTCTATGTCTAATCCGATCTTGTCCTTCCCACTTGTCGGTATTTCCAGGCTAACTGTTTTGTCTGAAGTCTTCTCTATTCCAGTCTTACCTATGAAGTCAGTTTGTTTGTCTTTTCCGATGTCTGAACCTTTTATTATGTCCTTTTCTTTATCTGGTACAGGCATGATGCCCTCTGAAAGAGATTTATATATGTTTCAGAAAAGGTTAACTTGATATTAATTTGTCCTATTAACAAGATATAAATCACTGATATATTGAAAAACTAACATATTCAGAGCTCAGTTAAGCAGGTGTAGTGAGGATTTAATACCTTGTAAACATTGGTATTCAGACCTCAGATACAACTACAGACTTATGCAATATTCCAATAGTTGCACTCAGGGCAGAGTCTGCCTAAAGCAGAGTCTTATGTCAGTTAAGTGTGATTTGTAACACAAGTAATTTTTTTGTGTTATTTTGGATTGGGTGAGAAGCAGTATTAATCCCACTGTCTGATTTACCCATGTTATGTTACACAGAAATGTATGTTTTGTGCTGTAAATGTAAAAAAAAAAAAAAAAAAAAAAACAAAGTAGGGAATGCCATTCGAGGCCAGTATTAAATAAATGAACATGACCCTATTAATTACTTAATCACATTCTCCTTTTAAAGTCCAGGTTTATTTTTTAAAATTTATTTATTTTTCGCACAGAGGACATTGGTCTAGATCAGTCTGCTTATTCTTTAAAAGTAGCACATTTTCTTTACAGGACAGCACACTTAATTAATAAAAACAAAACGCAGTGTTATATTATTAACTTGACAAATCAAAATAATGAATTAAACTTGTGATAAAATAGCTTACATCCCATACATACATTATAATTTCATGACCTCGATTTAATATCTCAGCATTAAGTTGTACTTACAATTAACTGTTGTCAAAATAACGAGATATGCTGGATCAAGTGCTATTTTATAAGTAAACAAAAAGGGTGGAAACCATATTGTTAAATCAGATTTTGTCAGTGATTAAAGAAATCATTATAAGCAGGACACACATACAGGAATATATTGGCAATATACTTGATTCAGATTTATTTCAGTGCTTGCCATTGAAATAACTGTCTTGTGTTGTTCTTACATTATTAATATTATCGTATTAGGTTTTGTTTTTTTTCCAATTTTAAATTGTTTCTTGCTTTTATGTTACGTACTATTACGTTTGAGAGCAAAGGAAAAAAATGCTATCTGCATTTTTATTCACTATCCCCATTATTTGGGCTTAAAGCCAAATGCTTGTGTTTCAAGGCAGTGGTGTAGACACTATTAAATAATCCCATCTCAAATGCTTCTGCTCAAGAAAAATCTGGCAACTTGCAGGTATGAACTGCATGCAGTTCATTTTAATATTCTGAATGGTGATGTCACGTATTGTAGGTAGGACGGGTAGGACGGATGCAAGTGCAGTATGAACAGTTGTTTATTTTAAAAGAGAGACAGGCAGACAAATCCAAAACGTGATCCATAAACGTAATCCAAAACAGGCGAAGGTCAGGCGATCGGCAAACAGGCATACACAGGATTAAACATGAATCAAGGTCGTGGTCACGGAAAACAGGGTCGATAAACAAAAGGAGAACCATGAACTATGACGAGGAACTGGGAGTGGATAACCCAGCGTGAACTAACTCTAAACATGGACCGTAACTATTACTACGAACTAATCTAACTCTATAATAACCTTCCGCGTTGTGTGCTGGGAGGCGCGCGGTATATATGTGGACATGATCAGCGTCTAAACTGCTAGCAGCTGAGCGCAATACAGACACACGTGAAATCCCAGCCAATGACAGAACAGGGAGGAGACATGACAGAAACATAAACAAAACACACGTGTCCAGATGTCACTACTGTCAACAATGGAAAAGCAGGTGCTCGCGAATTCGCGCTAGAGCACGCTATTTCAAGAGGGAATCATGACAGGTGAGCCCAGAAAATCAATTTAAGCAAGTGTAACTAATATCTCTGAATATGTATAATATATAACTTTCCCTGCTTTAATATTCACAAAGTCTTTGGATGTAACCTTTGCTGATATAAGCAACCAATTCTGAAAACAGCCCATAATGCACAATAAAAATGAGATAAAATGTGAACTTGAACTCATAAATGAACGTCATGTGTTTGTTGCATGCTCTTAAAATACTGACCAGGCATTAGAACAAGAGTTATGAGGTTAGGTAAGCACTCATTTAATCATTCCATGTTGTAAATGTACCACATATTAAACCAATTTTTTCCCCAATTAGTTTTGGTCTATGATTAAATTGTACCTTTGACACAGGTGGGTGCTGTTCCACTCCATGTGTTGTTGCCCAGGCAGGTTCTTTGGGGATTTCCAACCAGTGTGTATGGTCTATAGCACAGATACTGCAGTGCAATAAGCACATCATTTGGACCATACACCAGGAAATGGTCTCCATGTGATGGCTTAGGAAGGATACCACAGTTCTTTTCAGGCACTGAAGAGACAAAAATACACCACCTAATTATCCAAAACATGAAAGTGCATAATGAGAGAGATCAAAAAAGATGCTACTCATAAAAAAGGTTTTCTGCCTGTATTCATGGGAAATTCAAAGTTGGATAGATATACTTCAATATACAATTATATTACATCATACATGCCAAATACACATTCTCTGCTGCTTGTTGTGTAATGTAATAAGGCAAACGTTTGCAGGGAAAGGTTCTGATTTGTCATTAATTAGTGCATACTCTAGATTTCCAACATTTATACTTCACATTTTCCATAATTATACACCCATTAGCTACTGTCTTTGTGTTCCACTCTACCAGCTGCTTACCACAGAATGGCATCTGTGTGCTCCAGGAGCCATCCAGCAGACAGGTGGCCATGTGGAAGCCTTTGAGTGTAAAACCTGGATCACAGCGAAATAGAGCCTGACCTCCGACCCTCACATCCAAACTCTCCACAGTGCCATGGTCTGGTGGCACAGGTGTCTTACACTCCAAGACTGTGAGATGAGACATGTATCTTCAGTCACTATTATATACTGTGCTGTGAAAAAGTATTTGACCCATCCTGATTTCTTCTGTTTTTGTGTATCTCATACTAAAAAGCTTTAGCTCTTCAATCTCATACTAAATAGCTTTAGCTCTTCAAACGAAATACAAGATAAAACAAAGGCAACCTGAGTAATCACACAATGCTTTGGTTCAGCCACCCTGGAGGGTTTTCGAGCATGAAATGCTTGTTTAAGGTCAGGACAAAGTCAGGACTTTGACTAGGCCACACCAAAATTTTAATTTAGCTTTTTTTAGCCATTCAGTGGTGGACTTACTCCTGTGCTTTGGATCATTGTCTTGCTGCATAACCCAGTTGCATGTGAATTTCAACTTACGGACTGAAGACCAGACATTCTCCTTTAGGATTTACTGGTAGAGAGCAGAATTCATGTTCTCCTCAATTATTGCAAGTTTCGCAGGCCCTGAATCAACAATGCATCCACACACCATCACACTCCCACCACCATGCTTGACCGTAGGTATGATGTTCTTTTTGTGGAATTCTGTGTTTGGTTTATGCCAGATGTAACAGGACCCCTGTCCCAAACAGTTCCACTTTCAACTCATCAGTACACAGAACATCCCCCCAAAAGGTTTGAGGATCATCAAGGTGTGTTTTGGCAAAATTCAAATAGGCCTTTTAAGGCGTGTATGTGTGTGTGTGTGTGTGTGTGTACATACATATATATATATATATATATATATATATATATATATATATATATATATATATATATATATATATATAGTACTATTAATTGTTTCTATTTCTTAACTTTGTGTATATTTATTTTACTTTTTATATTTTACTGCTGTAATTAAAGTTTTGAATATTATTATGCATATATTTCAGTTTTCCTATACATCTCTGATGAAATCCATCTACTGATCCTGCATTATCTGCGTCAAATCATTAAGCACATATTTAGCTCCTTCTCTTACTGTTAGTACATTATTTGTTAGATCTTGTTGATTTTGCTTACTAGTTATGAACTTTTTTTTGTTTTTGATTAGTTTTGTTAGTGAATTATTGATGAGGAATGTAAAACCTTCCATTATGCAGATTTAAGTAGACAGTTTGCATAGCAGGCTAGTTAGCCTGCCAGGAGCTATAGAAGACATTACAAAATAAATCAATTGCAACAGTAGTGAACAAAATGAAAAAAAAAAAAACATAATTGTTATATTACTTACATTTTTACATTGCAAAATCTCCAGAGAATCAGAATCAGATGAAAGTCCATCAACTGTGCAAGCAAAGTGTGTCTACAGTAAATGTGTAGGGGGGGAGCCAACACATATTTTTTAAATAGTACTATTTAAAATGATACATACAGTAACTTTTACAGCTGATGAAAGACTTTTATCGTGACATGCTGCACTACCATAGGAGTAGTATTTAGCAGTATTTTCTCTCCAGCTACCTCTGCTATGTCCTGATCAACACACTGAGTGATTCTGATTCAGTTGAACAACAGAAGTCAAGAAAATGAGCAAGTAAAAATTATGAAACATTTATTAAATATGGATTGACAAGCATGATGGTAAATAACAATGGCAAGGCTTGAGGTTGAAGAAAATTAATAAAATCTATTTGGGGTTATTTGTTCAGTTTGTGAACTCCTGACCTAAAACATCCTGTTTCTCTGGAAACTTTGTGTGCAATGCTACTACTGCATAAACAGTTTTTGTCAAGTTCATACTTTCATACTCTTCATCAAACTTTTAGAGGTCAACTTTTTCTCCTGGTATTTCCCCCTTTTCAGTAATTATTGAGCGATTACATCAAAAAAATGGATGCCTTCTCTGGGACACCATTACCCAATTGCATTATTGCATAACCATTTCTGGTTAACAAATTGCATTACAGTGCAATAGAGCAGCAGCTTGGCTGTGTCTATGGTCTGATCAGCAAACATTTATGACCTGCATTTGCTGTGAGAACAACACGCACTGTATTTCCTGTCATCTGTTCAGCCTTCAGCATGCTCAGAGTGTTCTCTGGTGAGTTTCCCCCAAGCTGAACAACATTCTTTATAATGCACTCCCCCTGTCATTCTGTAATTAGCCTGTGTGTGTATGTGTGTGTGTGTGTCTGTGTGTGTGTGTGTGTGTGTGTGTGTGTGTGTGTGTGTGTGTGTGTATGTGTGTGTGTAAAAGAGAGAGAGAGAGAGAGAGAGAGAGAGAGAGAGAGAGAGAGAGAGAGAGAGAGAAATTACATTACAAATGCTTATAAATCACACCTTCCAAAATTTAAAGGCTAAAAGCCCCTTGGCTCATATAAATCTTTTCACAGCTCCCAAAAAATTTACCAAACCACAATTAAGTTGTGAGCATCATAGTCAGAGCATCTGAGTCATTACGTAGAAAAGACATGATGAAGACTACAATTTCATAGTAATGACAGAAAAATGGTTTACTTGGAAAGCAATAAGAAGTCGTGAAGAATGAGGACAGAAACAGCTGTATTCTGTAGAGATAAAGCAGTCTTTAATATGCTGTTGTGGCTTTATTGAGCATGAGATTTACAGAATGGAATGGAGTTGGGTAATTCCAACAACAATGCTTAAGCCATCTAAACATAGTCTGGAAAGATAAATGACTACTGGCTCCTGATCAAGGTAGTTATCTTGCCATGCTGTTGTGCATCTCAGAAGGATAAACCTAACGCATGTTCCAAATGTAATATTTAATTCTAACATTCAAGGCATAAAAGGAGTCCTCCCTTAGTTCAGCTCACTCTCTCCATGATCCTCTATTTCCTTCTTCTCATCCCTCAAATTCGGGAAAAATGCAATTGGATATCCAGTTTGGAAAGCGCGTGAGCAAAACCAGTCGGGGAATAACCCATCCTGTTCAATTGCTCTGCAAAGCTGTTCTTGTGGTGAGGTGATAAAATGATAGTCATCCCAACCACAGCACACACAGTCCAAATCCAAACCCAAACCCTGCCACGACCCGAACCATAGCCTCAGTCCTTCCTTCACACCCTCCAAACAATGCAGGCACTGACTGTCAGGAATATTCAGACTACTCTTTTTTCCCCTGCAAGCTATTTATTGAATTGCAGCAAGTAAAACCCGATTGTGTCTTTGAAATCACATGTATGGTGTAAATGTGGAAGCATGCACTTAATGTCACAAGTATAATAAGTTATTGTCACATTATTGTCCTGAGGGATATCTAAACCAGAATTCATGAAGCTTTCCTACAGTAAGGACCTTATAAGAGTACAAGTTAAAGCCCACATTGCTGCTCGATGCATGCTTTGTAGTCTAGTGTATATTTCTCATGGGAACCAGGGCTATATGTAGTCACAGTGTGGTATGTAATTCCACGTACAGATTTTATGATCATGGAAAAAGTTGGCTCATATTAAAGGAAGGTTTGTTCGCTATTAGCTTTATAGCATCACATTTAGCCATAAAAATGAAACCACCAGGTCCAAAATATGAGAAAAAGGCAGAAACATTTTTCATTGGCCAGTCAGTGTTCACAGGAGCTGTGGGTATTGTAATAACGAGGAAATGGAAACATGTGGCAGCATCCAAACACAAACATGAGAGAGATGGAGAGGGAGAAAAACTAAAGAGAGTGGAAGGTGGTCTAGAAAAGTTACAGTGGCTTTTTCATTGGCACTATAGGTTCACACAAAAACACACTGTGTGCATAATGTACACTGACAAAACGCTATTTGCTATTTAACTTTCCACTGCAATGCAACTTATATAAAACATCAATGAAAATGTTATACTGCCTGTTAAAGGTGGTTGACCACCTCCAGTTTCTTTATGCTTTATTTATTCCAGTATAATCAGTATTATTGCTACAGACCAGACAAAATAGAGAACAGCGATTAAATAAGGAAACCTAAATCTTTATGGATCTTAGACTCTAAATGAGAGTTTTATTAAAGGCAAATGCATTTGGATGGTAAAGTCATTAAACCTATGGATAAAAGACTCAGAGGCAGAGCTTGGATTACCTATAAAACATAAATATGTTTGCCACAAGTGCCTAATTTGTTAATGATAAAAAAATTGACCTTTTAAAATTAGATTGTTCTAATTAAAATAATAATAATTTTCTAACATTTCTCAATTTACTAAACCTTTAATAATAAATATTTCTTGATTCTCTTACACCTATTCTGAGGTTAGCATTTTAAATTTAGGACTGTTAAAATGAGATAATTTAAACAAAAATGTTAAAATATATGTTTTACATATAAATATATTAAATAAGTTCAAATGTAGGTCATTTAAACATTTATGCTGAAATTCTCTATATATTTCTATAGAGTCAGATCTGCATACAGTGTATACAGTGTTCACTAATATTTGCACCCTTTATCTTTTGTTCAAAATCTTCACAAAAATACTCTGCTCTCATGGATGTCAAACAATTGCAAACACAACACAGGTTTATTTTTAAAATCCTGGTTAAATATAGGTGTGCAACAATTACTGACATCCCTATGACTTCATATGAGAAAAATATATTTGAAGTATATTCCCATTGATATATATATATATATATATATATATATATATATATATATATATATATATATATATATATATATATATATATATATATATTTTTTTTTTAGTATACCTGGGTGACTAGGAACAGGAGATTGTTTAACCATGACTTCCTGTTTCACAGGGGTACACAGTACACAGTCCCTAGTGTTGAATTAACATGCAGAGTGTTTATATAAGTCCACTGGACTCAAATGAACACTGTAGGGTGTAAATTCAACACTCTGGGTGTTAAATCAATACTGGCGATTTTGCTGTGTATATATATGAGTTAACACAGAGGCCAAATTCCCTTAGTCATTCATAACAGTGGGTAAGACCAAGGAATATAGCTGTGATGTGTGACAAAAGGTTGTTGAGCTTCACAAAATGGGAAGTGGCTATAACAAAACAGCACAAGCATTGTTAATGCCCATTTCTACCATCATTGCAGTTAATAAAAAGTTCCAGTCAACTGGAAATGTTATGAATAAATCTGGAATTGGACGTGTGTCTATACTGTCTCAACACACTGTCAAGAGGATGGTTCGAGTGGCCAACAAATCTACAAGGATCACAGCTGGAGAATTGCAGAAGTTTCCTCTTGGGGTCAGAAAGTCTTCAAAACTACAATTTTTGGAAAGTCACCTACATCACCACAAGTTTTTTTGGAAGGGTTTCATGAAAAAAAGCCTCTACTCTCATCCAAAAAAGTGTCTTCAGTTTGCCAGATACTACTGGAACTTCAAATGGGATCAGGTTCTATGGTCAGATGAAACCCAAGAGCTTTTTGGCAATAAACACCAGAGGTGGTTTTGGCGCACACAGAGAGGTAGCCATATGGAAAAGTACCTCATGCCCACGGTTAAATATGGTGGTGGCTCTTTAATGTTTTGTGGCTGTTTTTCTGCCAGAGGGCATGAACATTTTGTTAGGATACATGGCATCATGGACTCTATCAAATATCAACAGATATTAAATGAAAACCTGACTGCATCTGCCAGAAAGCTTAAAATGGGCCATGGTTGGATCTTCCAGCAGGACAGTGATCCAAAACATACATCAAAATCAACACAAAAATGGTTTACTGAAACAAAATCAAAGTTCTGCCATGGCCATCCCAGTCCTCTGACCTGAAACCCATAGAAAACCTGTGGAGTGAAATGAAGAGGAGAGTCCACCAGTGTGGACCTCGAAATTTGAAGGATCTTGAGAGATTCTGTATGGAGGAATGGTCTCAGATCCCTTGCCAAGTCTTCTCCAACCTCATCAGGCATTATAGGCGAAAACTCACAGTTGTTATCTTGGAGGGAGGTAGCACAAAGTATTGACTAAAAGGGTGCCAAAAATTGTTGCACACCTATATTTAACAAAGTTATTTTTTTGGATAAACCTGTATTGTGTTTGCAATTGTTTGATATCCGTGAAAGCAGAGTATTTTTGTGAATTCTTTGAGCAAAAGATCAAAAGGTTAAACAATAAAAACAATTTTTCATAGCATTCTTTGCTCATATTTACCAAGGGTGCCAATAATCAATTAGTGGAGGGCACTGTGTGTGTATATATATATATATATATATATATATATATATATATATATATATATATATATATATATATATATATATATTTTTTTATATATATATATATATATATATATATATATATATATATATATATGTAATCAATATTATGCTAATTAACCACAGAATTTTCTTTACCCATCTTTATCAAGGGTGCCAATAATTCCACAGATGACTGTATATAGAGAGCTAATGTATGTAGAGCTGATCACTCACCATATTCACATCTCTTGCCTGTGTAACCAGCTAGACATGCACAGTGATAGGAGTGAGAAGAGTCCAGTATACAGGTGCCATCATGCAGACAGGGGGAGGAGGTGCATGCTGCACAGTTTTTCATTGTAAAAAGAAAAAGTCCAACAACAGTTGGCATGTTTTAGTTGTAAATTATGGGTAGAAGGTAAGAATATCTGTATGATATGCACAAAAATGAATAAATTAAATGATAATTTGATTATTACTGCAAATGGGGCTGTTTTAGCTGATGGCATATGTGTAGTTGTTACTTAGATACCATACAGGCTAAAGTACAGAAAGGGTTTTTTTAAACAACTTACCTGAGTTCTCCTGAAAGATGGCAAACAACCCATCAAAAGTTTTGTAGCCATCAGAAACAAACAGTATGTGCAGGGAATTTCCAGTGCTATGGATCAGAGGGGGGCGTTCATTTCCACAGAATCGACCAATCACTTGAGAGTTTATATTGTCACCATCTCTGACTTCTACATAGTCATAACGACAACTGTGGTCAAATTCAACACTCAGCATCATGAATCTGTCACAAAGAGAGAGAGAGAGAGAGAGAGAGAGAGAGAGAGAGAGAGAGAGAGAGAGAGAGAGAGATTGATTTTAAAAGAGTCTGATTCTCAAGGCTCAAAATTGCGACCATTTTGGTCACATATGTTCCCGAAATTTAATCTGTGCGACCTCAAAATATATTTGGGAGTGTTTGTGTGAGTGAAAATAATTGTTGTGGTGTGAACGATTTTCATTTCTCTACAAAAAGATCGCTAATTACTGCACAGAATGTGCATGCTGTGAGCTTGTAGAGTAACCGATCCACCGTTCTGTCCAATGTTACATAACCAATTATACCTCATCTTTACATTCTTAACGTTAATGAAGATTTTAGATTGGTTACTATTAGCCGTCAATCACTCCCAGGGCTTGAATTTCAGCATGGGATTGCGGGGATTGCACATAATCTAAACCAATCCCGCAAAACTCTGCTTTATATTTCCAGCACAAGTGTATTCGCTTCATCTCAGATCAAATTATTAAATTAATCCACAGACACAAACAAATAAAATCAACACTTCAGGTAGTCTGTCTTTCTTTTAGAATTTAATTCCACAATTAGCGCTGTACCGCCCTTCTGTCTCGCGCTCTGTATGAGTGCAGCATCGGCCTGCTTCATATTGTCAATGCCGTGGTTTATGGGATTAATTTTCTTTCACAAGTATTGCGGTTGTACAAAAAAAATAAATGCAAAGCTATAAGAATAGCAAACAACGTGGTCACGCATCGAAAAATACTATGCGTGACTCAAAAATTTTTAAAAGTATTTACAATTATATTGCACAAAACTGAAACATTAATTCAAATTCATTAATTCATTCCTTGGTTATATTACTCTTTTTATTGTGCTCTCTGACATTTTCTGTTCATGTTTTCTTTTTTGAATGCTGTTTTTCCCATCGCGCTTGTTTCCACATTCTCCGCTTGGTTTTTCAAATGTTGCAGTTCGAGTTTCATGTAAATCAGGGCAGGCTTTAGTGTCACCACTGGTCTACTACAGCTCCTCCTCTAGACAATCAATCAAAAAGGGGAGTCGATGTCACTCCACTGCGACTCATGGCTGTTGTGTTCATAGACATACATAGATGCCACGTTGGCCGCTTTGATATAAAATACATATATTTTTGATGGTGCTCCTAACTTTTTCTAGTTAGGAGCACAAGTGCTACCAAGTAAAAAATGTTGTTTAATAATAGAGGTTGGTTATTAATAGGATGTTTAACTGTATGCCATTTTGACTCTCCTCATTATTCCACTGCTGTCATGCATCCACAAGATGTTATTTTCTTTAGCCACCTTTTAATTAAGAAAAATTGATACTTTGCTTGGGCATTTTACTTGAGTCACAAAGACCCCAACAAGGTCCTGCAAGGCATTAACCCATATTAACTCATTTCAGTTCCATGGAAATTTTCGTTTTACTAAAAGAAATCAAGCATACAGTGCAGTGTTTTCCTGAAGCACTTACACTCCTTTTCTTTTTTTTCTGTCACTCTTTTGTGTTCTCTCTTTTTTACTGTGATATTAAAGCTAATATTGAGTTACCATCCTAGTTAGCTAATATGTTAACTGCACCAAGAGCCATTCCTCATACTTTTCCAGTCCTGTGTTTTATGAGAGGTGAGAATGGTGCATTTTATTTTCGTTCTTTCATAAACACTGTCCCAAAGTCAGACCAGCATTCTTGAGTCTTGAGTTTATATGTTTTTCTACTTTTACCTTGTCTGCAAGAGACATTAAAGTGGTGAAAGAGCTATTAATTCATGATTTCAAGTTGAGGTCATGGTTGGGTTGAGAGCCTGTCAGGGAACAAGGCTGCAGTTGTTTCTGTATGCTTCTTATGGGACAATTGGTCATAAGTAAAATGAGCAAAGCAGGACAAATCTTAGTAATAACCAACAAGTTCACAACAATTTATATGATTTTATCCAGACCTGAACCTATTTTGTCATGAACCTGTTGTGACAGGAGTTGTGTTTTGATTACAAGTTCATATATTATACTGGTAACCAGGGGCGGATTTAGTGATTTGGGGGCCCTAGGCAAAATATAGGAATGAGGCCCTCATTTCAGTGTTTTAACATTGATATTTAAATTTTCAGCATACGTTATTTAGCATTAATAGCAATAATCAGGGGTGGACTGGAACCAAAAAGTGGCCCTGGACTTTCTGGCCCAGAGCAGACCACCACACCCGGCCCACAACATGCCACATCATAACACACCGGCTCATTGATGGTTAGACCAATTTTTAACACCAGTTACTAGCATAAAAATATAACACAATACAGAAACAATTGTAGATCTGCATCATCTGAACCATACCTTTTGGATATACAGGTTCAGGATGCTGAAGCTCAAACTTATCATTCCACAGGTTCAGTTTGTGATGGTAGAATTAAAAGACGCATATTTCGACATAAAGATATCGCCCCATTATAGGACGTTCCTGAGGTTCGCGTTTGGAGGCAATGTGTACCAATATCGATCAAAAGATGCAGGCTATTTGACGGTATCTAGAATAGTGAAGGCTACAGCAGGGGAAGAGCTTTCTCTTATAGAGCCCCACAGTTATGGAACAGTCTTCCAATTAGTGTTCGGGACTCAGATGCAGTCTCAGTGTTTAAGTCTAGGCTTAAAACGTATTTTTGTAAAACTTATAATCTTTTCTCTTCCTCTCTCCTTATGTCGAGCCACACACGATTTTATGGAGATACTAAAGATCCTGATCCTTTCTGCTCTCCGGACCTGCCTGATCTGTTTCGGATGTCCTACCTCTGGATGGAGCTCTCATCTACTCCAATTCCAGATTGCTGGGACTACGGCTGCTTCTAAGGCCGAACAGACTTCATATAAAACCATAATGAACTTTTTCACACTATCTGTTGTTACCCAGATGAGGATGGGTTCCCTTCTGAGTCTGGTTCCTCTCAAGGTTTCTTCCTCTTAACACCTTAGGGAGTTTCCTTGCCACCATCGCCACCGGCTTGCTTAATTGGGATAAATTCGCACTTTTAATATCTGTATACCGTGTTTATATATTTCTGTAAAGCTGCTTTGAGACAATGTCTATTGTAAAAAGTGCTATACAAATAAAATTGTATTGAATTGAATTGAATATCGGGTTCTTACTTTTGGACTAGCTTTATCCCCTCGCACCTCCACAATGTGCATGGATGCCTTTCTGGCTCCCTTGAGACTCCAGGGCATCCGTGTTCTAAACTACCTGGATGACTGGTTAATTATAGCATGATCCAGGGAACTGGCGATTCAACATCGAGATTTTGCTCTGAAATTCATCAATTGAAAGGTTACCATGTGTTAGTTGTGACAGACAACACAGTGGTGGTCTCATATATAAACCACAAGGGTGGATTACGTTCGCACTCCCTGTTCTGGCAGGCACAACTAATTATTCTTTGGGTGCAGGGAAAGTTTTTGCTAGTGAGTGCAATGTATATTCTGGGCAACTGGGGCAGACATCCTGTTGAGGCAGGGGCTGAGGCCCAGGGATTGGAGGCTCCATCCACAAGTGGTGGAGTGCATATGGTGGAGGGTCGGCCAAGCGGATGTGGTTGCCTCTGTGCTGTGGTCCTCACTCCTTCCGCACCATTGGGACTGGACACCATAGTGCACACATGGCAGAGGTCAGGTCTATACAGTTTTCCCCTGATTGCTCTGCTCTGACAAGTTCTAGCAAGAGTTCGCCAAGACTGTCTACATCTGCTGCTAATAAAACCTTATTGGCCAGCTCGAATATGGTTCTCAGAAATAATATCCTTGCTAGATGGCACCCCTTGGGAGATTCCTGTCTGCAGGGATCTACTGTCTCAAGCCGGAGGACTGATTTTTCACCCTCGGCTGGAACTATGGAAACTGTGGGTCTGGCCCCTGAGGGGCACTAGCTCATAGATTCTGGTATCACAACTAAGGTTGTATAAACCATGTTGAATGCTAGAGCACCATCCACAAGAAAATTTTATGGCGACTTTTTGTCTCATGCTGTGTGGAACATCAGTTAGACTGTTAATCTGTGCAAAAGTTACAGTCCTGGAGTTCTTACAAGGATGTTTCTGAGTAGGTTTGGCTCCTTCTACAAATAGGGTCTATTTGGTTGCCATTTCAGCCAGCCACACCCCTATTGATGGAACCTCTGTCAGGCAACATCCTCTAACATCGAGGTTTATGTGTGGTGTCAGGTGGCCGAGGCCCATCTGCAGACCACGTATACCTTCCTGGGACCTTTCTGTGGTCCTGGAAGTTCTGTCAGGTGCCCCATTTGAGCCCTTAGAGTCAGCCTCAAAGAAGCTTCTGACTCTAAAGGCCGGTCTTTCTGCTGGCCCTGACATCTCTCAAGCGAGAAGGAGATCCACAGGCTCTCTCTGTTGGCCCTTCCTGCCTTGACTTTGCCCCTGGATTAACCAAGGCCTTCCTATATCCTAGGCCGGATTATATATTCCTAAAGTGCCTACATCTGCTGCCCAGCCACTAATGTTGCAGACTTTCTGCCCTCCTCTGTTCCTCACACCAGAACAAGAGAAATTGTACCTATTATGTCCAGTAAGGGCTCTCTGTACTTATGTCCACTGCTCTGGCCAGTAGCATAAGTCGGAGCAGCTGCTGGTCTGCTTTGGTGGCAACAGTAGAGGTGATGCTGTGTTGAAGCAGTGCATCTCTAATTGGATAGTGGAAGCAATTTCTATCGCTTATGAGGCGCACAGTCTCGCTACACCTCTGGGTATAAGGGCTCATTCCACTAGGGGAGTCGCCTCCTCGAAGGCTTTGTCCGAAGGGGTACCCTTACAGGATGTGTGTGCAGCGGTGGGGTGGTCTACGCTGCACAAGTTCATTCAATATTACAGCCTGAATATACATTCCACCCCGGGCTCAAGTGTCTTGCAGTGATCCTCAGGGTTGGAACTTTTGAACAGGCCATACCCTCAGTATGATGGAATGGGTATTTTCGTTCTCACAGCGTGAAGCTCACGCAATGTTGAGTTCCCTTTGAAAGGGAATGTCTGGGTTACGCAGGTAACCCTGTTCCCTGAGAAGGGAATGATACATTTCATAGCTTTGTCATACCGGGGCATGCCTGTGAAATGCATCATTGCTTCATATAATAGAAGCTGATGGCACAGTTCACAGGTGCCATTTTTATATCTACATAGATATAATAGATGTATATAGATACTTAATTGCTCTTAATTGCCACATCACCTGATCATGGCAGGCCTATAAATAGGCATGATGTTACACAAGCTTCAGATACAGGTCACACGCGAGGGCGCTTCCCACAGTGTGAAGCTCACGCAATGCCTCGTTCTCTTCTCATGGAACAGGGTTACACTCCTAACCCAGACATTTTCAAATGAAAAAGCTGAGCCTTTTCACTCGATGACAGCTGGAGGTAGATGTACAGGTAGATAACACTTTGTAATGTAGTAAGAAATCAGATGCAGGGAAAGTTTCAATATTACAGAAACTACAGAAAACAAGAATTTTGTCTTTAACTTAGACAGATGAATTATGCAAAATATGTCTATGAACATGCAGTTGCAACATGTTATTTAGGTAGTATAATAGTCTATTGTGCTTTCATCATACCTTTTTGTGCAGCAATCTGGCAAAACCCCTTGTATCACTATGTCTGAATTCTGGAAAATAGCTAAAACTGCAATTTCCAAATTATGCAATAGAGAAACATACTTCAGTTCAGAAAATCTTGTAGTTTTCAGAACTATATACAGTAGATAGTCAAAATTTCTCCAGGTGAAAAGTTTTTTTCCAGGCTGCCACACCTTCAAGATACCATAATCTTCTCCTGTATAAGAGTTGAATGAAAGCATACCACTCACAGAAATCTACACAATACACATTCAAGTGTGATTCAAGTGCACTGACCTCCTTTGCAACTGAGTCTGTTATACTCTGTGCTACTGAATCTTTCATCCAACATTTGGAATCAGCAAATGAGTCGTTATATGCTGGGTCCTGTTTCAAGTGTTTAATTGCTTTCTGGGCAAACACTACTTTCCTCTGACCGTCCCTGCAGTACAGAAAAACTCCAATACAAAGGGAAACATGTCCTTGTGACCATAATTTAGCAGGACACTGCCCTTGGTTTTTTGAAAATTGGGCTTTTCAAAGCATACAGTATAGCTCATTACAGGATGTGGTCACACACTTTTAGTCAAGCACTCACCACACATATTTAGAGCATTGCAGAAGTGGATTAAAATAATGTTGCTCTAAGCCACAAAGACTTCTGATGTTTTTTCTATCACTGTTCTTATATTTTTCCTTTTTCTTGGAAAAAATGGACACTATATCGGGGGGCATGGTGACTTAGTGGTTAGCGTGTTTGTCTCACACCTCCAGGGTTGAGGGTTTGATTCCCGCCACGGCCCTGTGTGTGCAGAGCTTACATGTTCTCCTTGTGCTTTGGGGGTTTCCTCCAGGTACTCTGGTTTCCTCCCCAGTACAAAGACATGCATTGTAGATGCATTGATTGGCATGTCCAAATGTGTCCGTAGTATATAAATGAATGTGTGTGTGATTGTGCCCTGCAATGGATTGGCGTCCAGGGTATCCTCCACCTTATGCCCCATGCCCTGCAGGTTCCCTGAGGCCCAGTAAGGATAAGCGGTACAGAAAAATGGATGGATGACCATTATATCATCTTATCTTGCACATTAATTCACTTTGTTAAAGTACAAATGTGAAGATGTCTCATATCATAGTGTATGAAACTTAGGTGGAACCAGTAATGTACACCAGTGACCTGCCTTGGTAGCAGACAGGAAAATAGAAATGGAGATCATAGTGAAAAATCACAACCTGGAATGAGCCCATGCTCTAACCTGTCTGCTTTGTTAAGGGAACACAGCTGGGAGAGTGACACAACCATTTTAAATGTGCCTTAAATGTCCAGACACACTTTGCTACTCATTAGTCATTATTGTTGTAGGGATCAGACACAGCCAGTCATGGTAAACACTTAGAGTGCCCAGCCAGCAAGGCTTAGTTTGAGCATTCCAGTAGTCATAACTTTCCATTAGCCAGAATTATCTCTGCCAGAATGAAGTAATGTCATAAAAGAAAATACCCTAATTCCATTTACAGGTGGCTCAGCGACTGTTGTGAAATCCATCACTGTTTTGTGGTGCTTCATAAAGCAAAGTGGTGTAATTTGCCACAAGTCCATGTGTCTTGATGATAGGACAGTATTGAATAATCTACTCTTTTTACAGATTCAACATAATTTTAATGTGCAGTAAGAAAACTAATGTGAGTAAAGAAAACTCGCTCATCTTGCCATTTTGATGATGCCAGGATTAATTTTTTATGTAATCCAATCTCTCTAATGTTACAGACCTGAGATGTCATTATACAGTGGCTGCCCAATGATGTTGAAGAGCAGTTTCTGTGACATGTATGAGCGCTATTCTTCACTGCCCAGTGTTCTGATTGAACACACCAATCAAATGCATGCAGTCACTGACACTTTAAAAGAGACTCTCAGTCACAACAGTAACGTAAAGTGTACACTCAGTTGCCAACCTGTAATCTGTTTGCTAATCTTGTTTTGCCTTTATTTATAGTTTATTGATTTACATTTCTGCCTCTTTCAGTCTGTTTGCTCATCACCTGACCTTTGCTTGTTTTCTGACACCGAACCTGTCTATCTTATCGACTTGGATTTGTTTGCTTGTGTTTTAAAAAACTGGTTAACCTGCAACTGCATCCATCTTCACCTCCATTACATGACATAGACAGAAATGTAGATAATGAATTTTTTTTTCAGGGGCTGAATATCTTATGGTATAAAAAAAATTATTAATTCAGAGGAAGAAGCCTTTATTGGTCACATATACATTACAGCGCAGTGAAATTCATTTCTTTGCATATCCCAGCTTGTTAGGAAGTTGTTAAGTTTATGTGAGGCATTCTTTCTTTCTATCTTTCTTTTTTTCTTTCTTTCTTTTTTGAAGAGAGAACTTGGCCACATTTCAAATCTAATTGATGACTTCTTGTCTAAACGGTCTAATGGTTCTCTGTAATAAACTGCAGGCTATAAAATGACATGCAGCACACTTTAAGCAGTTTATAAGAAGATAAATGCAAAAGCTGAACCTTATTTATAAGACAAATGATTTTTTTCATCAGCACAATCTATTAACCATTTAGAGATCTTCGACTTGATTTTTGCTGCCAAAGATTTGTTTTTAATTATTTGCAGATGCAGAATCATTTAAGCTCCTGTCAAACATGGAAAGATTAATGCAAATACTCAATTGACTGGCAATCCAGTGTGGTTCCCAGTAAATTATCAGGCTCCCATGTTGGACAGAGGTCAACACATTACCTGAAAAGTAATGACGTTTTGTTGACTATTTATCGAGGGATGCACAGACATCTTTTAAGGTGATTTTAAAGCACTCCGAAGCTAGAACATGGAAAACCATACAGTCAACAATGAAGAAGAACAGGAGAAATTACTGAAAATTTGAATGGTGTCGAAACGACGGTGCCATTAGCCATATATTTTGAGGACAAATTATTCTTTTAAGAGGTAAAGCATTTCTGATTTCCTGGGTTTTGTGATCAAATAGTTAGCAGCATTGTCTTTGTAATTGCTATTATTACATAAATTACATACATTTAACGAGTTATATTGGAAAATATACAATATGAAGTGATTGAACAGCAGTAAAGGATGTGAATTTATATGATTGTATAGAGAACAGAGGTGGTTTGTACATGAGCAGTTTGTGGCAAAAGTTTAGAGATGCTTACTTGAGTTCTATAGTGAAAGGCTGATTAACCTGCAGGATCCACTCACAGCGGGCATTAGTGGGGTAACTTTCCAAAACCAGATGACCTTGCCTCTTCTTGATCACACCACCACATGCTACAATGTAGATATATATACATCTCCATCAATTTGTTCATCCACTCATTGATTTTCATTTACATTTTCTAGCAATATCATTTGTAGGTATCAGTACAGTATATGGTCTTTAAATGTCTTTTAACTTACAACTGACACAAAATTTCACTGATATTGCCACAGGCACTTTGCAGATATCATCAATGTGTCAGGTATCTATGAAAGATTGACATGTGAGACATGGATGGGAGTAGAGCTTACTCAGACAGTCACCACCAGACCACCCAGGACGGCACTCAGCACAGTATTGGCCCTTGATGAAGAAGTCGTCCCTCGGCCCCCATGTCCCATTATTGCACCGCTTGCAGTTTTCAAATATGCTGCAGCCTTTGACAAGAGGAAGGAGAAAACAGTCAGAATGAAAGAAAGGGACTGTTCAATGTTCAAGAAATTATAAAGCTATGTGGTAATTTGGCTTTTATCCATGCCTAACAGGCTTCGCCCCATGCGCACATAAGTATATAAGCTGATAAATGTATTACAGTTGAGCTAATTGAGAAGGAACTTCCTGAACTAGACATTTTCACAAAGCTCTGGAGAAATCCTGCCAGTAGAGATGAGCTTTACATAAAGAATGAGAAACATTAAAATGTATGTAAGGAGTATGGAGTATCAGAACAGTACAAGTAGCTCTATGACTACGTCACTGTGCAGTTAGAGTCCTCACTTTATGAGGATATTATTTTTTAAAGACATTTTGCTTAACATTTTGGTAGTAAAACAGTTGCCTAGGTATGAATCTAACTATGAACATCTGGTATTTGTGAACACCCACTCTCTCTCTCACTCTCTCTCCCACACACACACACACATTATATATATATATATAT
This sequence comes from Ictalurus punctatus, assembly GCF_001660625.3. Classification (NCBI taxonomy): domain Eukaryota; kingdom Metazoa; phylum Chordata; class Actinopteri; order Siluriformes; family Ictaluridae; genus Ictalurus; species Ictalurus punctatus. The sequence continues at coordinate 14,041,841 of NC_030429.2, forward strand.
ATATATATATATATATATATATATATATATATATATATATATATATATATATATATATATATATATAACAACTTAATGTTAAGATGTTGTTGAGATGTCTGTTTTCCCTGTATACACCCTCACTGGGTTCAAGAACAAAACAAGCAAAAACAGCACAAGATTGATAGAAAATCCTGTATTGTGTCATATGGGTTTTCACACTGAGCCATCACAATCAATTTCCCTTCACTTAATGACCCGGAATGTTTCCTTTGCCTCCAGTTCCACACAGTCATGACAGTTTAGTTGAGGTGTAATTGCCAAATCAAATATCTAAGGAAACACTATAGACCTTGTTCGAGAAAGATCAATGAGATGAAAGTCTACAGAGGTGCACAGTTTATGAAGTTTCACAGGCTGAAGATGGCCATGGGAGTTTGGAACAGGACACTGGGGTGTAAAAGATATCCTGATGTCAAAGGCAGAGATAGAAAGTCATTAGAGACTTGGTTAAATTTCAATAACAGCATGTCCACAAGGGTTTTATTCTTCTCATATCACAACAATTTGTCAGCAATTATAACCTTAGGGCATACCTTTTATCTATATATAGTCACATTTAATGCTGTGGAATGTCTGTGGAAGAAGGAACATCTGTTTCTGATCACTTACTTTCTAACATATCCCCATATCAATATTTTTTTGTTTGTTTGTTTGTTATAAGACATTATTGCAAAGTGTCTGCCATAAAATTCTCTGTGAATTTGCTGTTACTGTAGCAACTGCAATGTATTAGAATGAGTGCATTAATATGACCTGTGGTTTGCCTTGCAGCCAGAACTACTGTCAGAGCTGCTATTATAAATAATAAATCAAAACCTTCTGACCAATTAGATTCAAGAATTCAACAGCACTGTTTTATAAGTAAGAAATAAATGTTCCACCAACATCGTGAAAATAATTAACAATGAGGTGCTGTGGTGCAGCACTACTGCAAAGTTTATTCTAATATAATAGAAATCCCTGAAGCTTTAATTCCATTTCTACCATAGCAATTTGCAACAATTACACAATTTATGTATTAAAGACTCGAATGACATTTTCTTTTTATCCATATATAATAACATTTAATGTGGAATGTTCACAAAACAAGTTACTTTCTGTTATCGCTTACTTTATAACAGCTATAAACAGTCATTCCCTCAGCAGCCTCACTTTTTTTTCTCTTTCCCTTGAAGTTATTATACAACAAACACAGCTTGTCAAGTTAGTGAGAAACCGCAAACTGTAAAGCATTACATCTTGAGAACTTTCTTTGAGACAGAAACTTTTAAGTTAAAGCTTTAAAGTTAGAGCATGTGGAACCTCCTTCCATGAATGTTAAGAAAGAGTTCTCTTCATAGAAAGCGTTACCATAGCAATCATTATACATTCTTGTTGTTATTGTTAAATAACAATACTTAGTTTCTTTTTGGCTTAAAATATGAGCGTCCTCTTTATAGCATGTTAGAACGAGGACATAAAAATTCCTATGATTTGCCTTGACTTCTATCAGAGCTGCTGTTACATAAAATTGTTAAATAAAAAATAAAAAAGCACCTTCTGACCAATCAGAGTCGAGAATTAAAACTGCTGTGGTATAAAGGTATAGTATCTGATCTATAAGACACACACATACACACACATTTCTAAGAGGCCTGACTTACCTGGATGGATGATGCAGGGGTCACATTCATGGCGAGCGTTTCTGCAGCATGGAACAGCATATCCCACTTGTGTACCCTGAAGAGGGCATTTACATCGGATCACATCATATTCGCAGCATCCTCTACACATTACATTCCACTCAGGCCCAGGGCAAAAATTATACAGATATCTGTAATCTGAAAGACAAAATGGATTACTGTATTAACATATTATTCTATTTAGTACATTTGTGAAGAGTTTCTGAGCTTAAATTTTTGAGACCCTGAGGGCTGCTTTTCCACACACACACACTGAGATTTGGACTAAAATGGGATGTTTTATTCAGTTTTTGATTGTTATTACAGTAAACCTGTAAGACTGTCTTAATATTTTTAACATGACCTCACTGCTACAAATCATCTCTTTAGTGTTAGCGAACTGTAAATGTTGCAGGAATGATTTAGTGCAGTCTAATAACTTGTACTTTTATGAGTCAGCATTTGAAGTTTGAGTTTTATGCATCCATCCATCCATCTTCTATACCGCTTACTCTTTTCAGGGTCACGGGGAACCTGGAGCCTATTCCAGGAAGCATCGGGCACAAGGTGGGATACACCCTGGACAGGGTGCCAATCCATCGCAGGGCACACTCACATACACATTCACACACCCATTCATATACTACGGACACTTTGGACATGCCAGTCAGCCTACCATGCATGTCTTTCAACTGGAGGAGGAAACCGGAGTACCCGGAGGAAACCCCCGCAGCACGGGGAGAACATGCAAACTCCACACAAACTCCCACAGGGCCACGGTGGGAGTTTGAGTTTTAACCCAGAAAAAACTAATTTGTTTCTCTATTAGTTAATAAAATCCAGTGATGCACAGTAGCATGTCCTTATATAGTTTCCTCACACAAGTGACAATAGATGTGTTTTCATGAATATCTGACAGTTTTGACCTTATGGGGATATTTGGCTGATCCCCACAAGGAAAGCTGTGTGTGTGTGTGTGTGTGTGTGTGTGTGTGTGTGTGTGTGTGTGTGTGTGTGTGTGTGTGTGTGTCCAGCTTATCAGGGATGTCAGGCATTTTCCAAGGAATAACCTCAAAACAAAAAAACAACAACACAAAAAACCTCTTACTCCAGGAATTGCTTCTCTGGTAATAAACTAAATTAAATCTAAATATCTGTTTATCCATGATCTATTTCTGCATGTCAAAGAGTGAGATGGGAAATCTCAGACGCTGAAGCACACGGCCTGCCTTATGTAACCTGGAGTTTAAATGTCCTCAGCTGAGAGGTGGAAACTCAGCCATGGAATGAGAAAACAGAGAAAAACAGAAGCTTTGATTTGCAGCACTGAGCAGTTCTGCTCAGCTCACTGCTCACATGCTCCACATCTCCCATGGCAACATCCTCGTACCATGTTGTTATTGTTGTTGTGGTGCAAACTGGGAATTCTCCTTTTGGCAAACAGATGAATTATGATTCATCACAGATTATACTTGTGCAGTGCGGGCATTCAGCTGAAGTGAATCCATGTTGTCACGTTATTTCTGTGTAAGAAAGAGAACGTTAGCCAACTTTAGATCCAAACACTGCTAGCAGTTCATCATGACTCAGATGTCAGTAATCACAGTCTTCTGGAGAAAAACAGCACAGACTATTAAAGAACATACCAAAACAGAGGCAGGACCAGGCCCATGTTAAAACCTTTTAGGGGCTTGTAGGGAACATGCAAGGCTCTCACCACATAGATTACATGAAATAAAATGGAGTCATCATTTTAACAATCATTAAATTGAATGGGTTATATTTAGAAAAGGAGTGTTTAAAATTCCATATAGATAGTAAAACAGCCTTTATTGTCTCATATAGAAGTACAGTACAGTGAAATTCTTTTGACTTTTCTTATTCTTGTGTGTAAGGAAGTTGGGGTCAGAGCTCAGGGTAAGCTATAATACGTAACCCCTGGAGAAGAGAGGGTTAAGGGCCTTACTCAATGGCCTAACGGTGGCAGCTTGAAACCGACATGGCATTATAGTCCACACGTTATCTGTAATCATATAATTTAAGATATAAATAATAGCTCTGCCACTGCCATTATTATTCTGCCTTTTAATTTAACTAAATAGCCAAATAAGTACATTTTAAGTCCATTCTGCAAATTTAACTCACTCATTATAGATACTTCATCATTAAAGCAATTGCTTGCTGGCAATTTAAGCGTTTAAAGAAGATTATAAGAAGTTAAGAAGATTAAAGAAGTCTGCCTTCTATTTCTATTTATTTTAGTTTCTTCCAGATCTATCAAAATAAACAGTAGCATTCTTGTGTTCTACAGAATTATTGTCATTAGCATTTTAAAGAGGCCAATGAGGAGGAGATCAGAAACCAAACTTTTTTTTTTATGCATTCAGTTTTATGTGATAGTGACCAAGAAACCAAATTATTATTATTTTTTTAACTTTCTGAAAAATCAATGTGACTTTTATGTTCATTTATTATTTTTGTATCAGAGCTGTCATCGGGACTCAAGTGGTGCACAGGTCATAACATGAACTTTTTTTTTTTTTTTTTTTTAATGATCTATTGTTTCTGTATGAAACAACAAATGTAAACTACAAGACTAGACATACAGTGTATGGCCAAAAGTATGTGCACACCTGACCATCACACCCATATGTGGACCTTCGTTAAACTGTGGTCACATAGTTGGAAATATACAACTGTATAGAATGTCTTTTTATGCTTTAGCATTAAGATTTCTGGCTTCATTGGAACTAAAGGTCTCAAAACCTGTGCCTGTGTGACAGTGGCAATATGTTGAGAAATGTCATTTTACAACTGACATTTCTGAACATATTGCCAACCCTTCCTAGTATGGGCTTCTCATCTCTTGCACATCAAAAACCAAAAATACATATTACACATATAGAGTACATGCATGTTATTTTAAGAGAATATAGGAATTACCGTATATAGTTGAATACTGTAAAGTATATAGTACCACTCAGTTTTAGCTCCTCCCTTCCCCATCCCCCTCCCCCCTCCAAGATTAAAACTATAATGTGAATGGACTGTTGGTCATTATCTTGAGCAGGAGAATAAGTGTATCTAATCCAGCATGTTATCTAAGATCTGTCTGGAGGACACTCTCTTAAGACCAGGTGGAAAAACTATGTGCGTGTGAGTGCTATGGGGTTTTATGTTCCTGTTACTAAGATGCTACTTAATGTACACAATGGGTGTGTGAGTCCTTTATAGGCTCTTAGGCACTCTGTGGTTTAAATAATAATGTTAATATTTATGGAACTTAAGGAGAGGAAGAAAGTCTCAACTGGCTTCCTTACAAGGCAAAATGCAAGACAAGAACATTGATCAAATAAGTGTGATATTATGCATCATAAATGATAGCATCCTATCAATATTCTTTAACTTCCTGTTGATGTGCATTCTATTTATAAAGCACAGTAATTATTCATATAATACTGTATGTAATGAAAGGCTCACTAATATATACCAGTCATAGATACTTACTTCTATTTATTTATATTTTTATGCCTGTATGTCATTAACAACTTATTAAATATATGTACTTAAGAGATATCCCAAAAGGTCTGTGCGTTGAGAAGAATGTGCACAATACTTGCCGCTGTTTTAGGGACCCTTTATGTGGTTTCCTTTGACTAGTTTCACACTCATTAAGGTTAATTATTTCAAACATCTATATGTTAAGTAGACACAAAGCATTAACTAAAGACTTCTGTGTTGAAGCTGTTATTTTTTATTATTATTATTATTATTATTATTATTATTATTATTATTATTATTATTATTATTATTATTAGTCTCTATTATGAAAGTCATAGCCAAAGTCAACCTTTACCAGAGAACAAGCAAATGTCAAACTGTAGCAAAGCCATATGCTCTGTGAATATGAGTAAAATATGCTACCCTAAATTAGTTTTTTAAATAAACTGGTTGAGTATATCGTTAACTGGAGACAGTGTAAAGAGGAGTTCTGCACATCTGCAACATATAGAAATGGTTAACTTTATGACCTTCAGAAATAAAGCTGAAATGTATAGACCTTCTGGTCATAAAATCATGCATGTGTCACTGCACCCCTGCCCATCATTATCTGAAAGCAGTTTTACATTTTATAATGTAATGGTTAATATTTATGCTAGCACACACACCTTCAGGCAGGCATCCACCAACACCTGCAAAATGCGACCAGATTATAGAGCTGCCATATTTTACATCTCCGAAAGCATGAAGAAAGCATGACAAAAGCATGAGGAGTCCGTGTGCATGTACACGCATGTGTGTTTCACTTATTATAAACTAATTAGATATTTTTGGAAAGAGGCATTATTTGCCCACATAATGAGGGAAAGGGTTTGAGGGTTTGAGAGAAAATATTGTTGAAAATACTTTGAAAAAGAATTTGGCAAAAACTCAAAAAAAAAAAAAAAAAAAGAAAGAAAGAAAGAAACCCCACAACAATAATTTAATATATATGGAACATAAATACAGCTCACCAACTCACACCAGACTAACATTTAAGTAAACATTTTATAGACTTTGTTTAATACATTTACATTTATTCATTTATCAGATGCTTTTATCCAAAGTGACTTACAAATGTGGAAATACATGCAAAGCGATATATCATGCAGAAAACAATACAAGTAGTTCTACCATACAAGAGCTTTTAATTGAGTTCTAGAAAAGCAAAGTGGGCAGAGTAGAGGTGTAAGTCCCAGAGTAAGGTTTTTTATAGGGGTTTGTTACGTGTTCACGGAAGAGGTGGGCTTTTAGCTGTTTTTTGAAAATAGTGACAGATTCTGCAGTCCGGATTGAGGTTGGAAGTTCATTCCACCACTGAGGGACAGATAGTATGAAGGTTCTGGAAAGGGACCTTGAGCCATGCTGAGTAGGCACTACTAATCGCTGGTCATTAATCAATCACAGATTATTGTTGACCTTTTTTGACTCTCATTCACATTAACCTTGTTTTCATTCCAGCCTTGTATCTTCTTTCTCTTTCTCTCTCTCTCTCTCTCTCTCTCTCTCTCTCTCTCTCTCTATCTCTCTCTTCATAGTTAATTTCCTCATTCTGTGCCAAGACAACCCAAATGTTCTGTGCACATTCCACATTCCAGTCTTCAGATTCCAGCACATTCATGCAAATCTCTCTTTTAACTTTACTGGATTGTATAATTGCTATCTACTTTTTCCTTTCCAGATGTGCACTGCTTAGCTCTAACCAGTATCTGTAGAAGGAACGGGAAGCCTCTCAAATATCTCTCAAAACTCTCTTCCAAACTCATGCCACCAAGGAAGTGAACGCTATTAGCTGCCGCGGTTCCTGGGCGACAATTGTTTTAAATCTATGTTAAACTTATTTTAGTATTTTTTAAGCTAAAACGAATTTGGCTTATGTTCTTAAAATTGCACGCACTTATCTTTGGAAAAATCCAACTATATTTAGTTAATTCTGCAATTTCACCTGTTCTGTGTTTGGCTAACTGTTTTCCCTGTTTCCTCACGATGATCTGTCTATGGTCAGCTAACAGTGAGGTTCTATGTGATGTTTCCATTGAGTATCTTGAACTGGATGATTTTATCAATCATTTTTAAGCCTGCTGCATTGGTACTTCAATATACAGCAGAAGAACTTTTTCAGCTGTGATTTTATTGCTATGAACCTATTCCAGATTTCCATCATTACAGGACATTTTTATCCGTAAATTCCTCATTGTAAATACATTCACTGTGGGTCAAGATGGAATTACAATTTCAATCATTCGAACTCCATACGGTCTTTCTGGTCATTCCATTCGCATCCGACAAACATTGGGACGAACTGTGGAGTACTCTGTGCTGGCCCACCTAGGCAGTTCAACTATTGCCATATCTACTAAGAACACTCTTACTTTTGGATTATTCAATATCCATTCAATCAACAACAAAGCACCAATGGTTTTGGATCTACTGAAGGATTGTAAGTTTGACTTATTCTGTTTAACTGAGACATGGCAGCAACAAAATTCCCAGGTTTTGTCTATGCTTGCCAACCCCATGTCTTGGGTCGAGGTGGTGGTCTTGCGATGCTTTACAATAAGAAATGGAAGGTGTCCACCATATATGTACCTTCTTAAGTTACTTTTGAATCCATGGTTTTACAAGTTAATGGGCCTATACCTACTATTATAACTACTGTATATCATCCTCCTAAGGCTAATACTAATTTTTTAACTGAACTTTCAGCTTGTTATGTTCTATTTTTTTTCTATGTTTGGTGATCTTAACATACATGTCGACAAGGCAAGTGCCACTGATACTAAATATGTTTTATCATGCTTGGACAGCTTTGAACTGAAACAATTTATTGCTTTTCCAACTTTTCCAATATAAAAGATCATACACTTGATCTTATTTGTTGCACTGGAATAACACCTTTAAATTTTAGTGCACTTGACCTGTCTATATCTGACCATAAATTGGTGTCTTTTAGTGCCAATTTAGCTGATCAAAGATTGTTCCAAGTCATACTATTTCATTTTGTAACATTAAGAATATTGATTTATCTGTTTGTTTGTTTTTTAATGAAGTTAATGACCTGTTGAACATACTATTTAGTCTGGATGAATTGGTTTCTCAAGACAATGACCGATTGCAGAATATCTTGGACGTTGTTGCGCCTGTGAGAACTCGGACTGTTTAATTTGCTCATATTGCTCCCTGGTATCTCCTGAAGTACATCAGTTAAAAGCAAAATGTCGTCTACTGGAATTTTTACATTTAAGGTCTGGTCTTATTGTACACAAGCAAATATATGATAAACACATCAGACACTATAAGGAAGCACTTTGTACGGCTAAAGGCCTGTTCACACGGGAAGTTTTTTGTAGCGTGTTAAATGGTCCGTTTTTTTGCCACTTTTTTTGTGTTCACACCCAAGCATTAAATGCAAGCGACACACTGGATGAGAGTGCAAATTCACTCCCTGACAGTAGATTGCGCTTATTGAAAAGCAGAAATAGGCCGGAACACAAGGTTGTGACGCTGCACAACTTTTCGTTTCTGACACACACTTATCACTGAGAATAAGAAGATATTTATATATATATATAAAATATTCCTTACCACAACAACTTCATTTTATCAACATTCTTGTAGTTGCTGTGGCATTTATCATAAAGCTCTCGGAGTTCAGACACCAAAGACACCAGCAGCTAAACATTCATCTTGCTACTTGCATGCATCTTCTTCTTTGGCTTCTTTTTCGGCTTCTTCTTTGTCGGTAAGACAGATTTGTACTTGAGCGCCATCAAGTCGTACTTTTATCTAACATCAGTGGCTCCAGGTGTGTGAACAAAAGCGCAAATCTCATTGGTCGGACAGTTAACCCCTAGACGTTAAAAAAAAATTACGCTTTAATGCCAGGCGTTTTACGTGTGAGTGTGAACGCTCCCATTGACAGCTATTGGGGCATTAAACAGACCATTTTTCGTAGCGTGAAATGTCCCGTGGCGAATGGGCCTTAAATCTAATTATTATGCCAATTTAATACATTCTGGAGGTGGGAATACAAGAATTTTGTTCTTTACAATGAATAGTATTCTGCAACCACCTGATGCGTTTTCATTACATCTGCATTCTTTGTTCTATGTGATACTTTTATGACTTGTTGTATTTGTAATAATAAAATTGAAAATATTCATCAAAAATTGATGACTCACAATAATGGGGCATGTAATACATGGTTTTCTTTTCAGGTAGATTCTTCCTTAACAGATTTTTATAGTTTTCATTTGTCTACGGTTGATGAAATAACTGAGTGTGTTCAAAAATCTAAGTCTACAACTACAGTTAGATCCTATTCCTACGCATCTGGTTAAGTCTTGTCTACCTTCGTTTTTACAGCTGATAACTCAAATCATACATTCCTCTCTTGCTACTGGTATTATTCCTTCGTATCTTAAAGTAGAAGCCATGACCCCTATACTAAAGAAACCTGGCACGGAACATAATAATCCAGAAAACTGTTTTTCTAAATTTTTGGAAAAATATAGTTGCTCGACAGATATATGCTCATCTTACAGAGAATAACTTGTTTGAGAAATTGTGTGTCTATCATCCATCCATCACAGCACAGAGACTGTGCTTATTAAAGTTACAAAGTGTTTTGCATAGTTTTTTTTTTTTTTTTTTTTTTTGAGGAATTGATTTGCATTGAAATCACTGGTATTCCCTTTGCCTTGTTTAGATCCTATTTACTGGGTCAGACTCAGTTTGTTCAAATTAAAGGCTTCAGAGCACAGACCTCTCAGATTACTAGTGGCATGCCTCAGGGCTCAGTTTTGAGCCGTCTTCTGTTTATTATTTATCTTTTGCATTTAGGTACCATTTTCCGTAAATTCTGTATAAATTTTCATTTTTATGCTGATGACACCTAGCTCTATTTGTCTTCAAAGCCTAATTTAATACTACCACCTTCTTCTCTCATGGCTTGTTTTACATGCAATTTTCTTAAGGTCAACAGTGAGAAAACTGAGATCTTATTAGTAGGCACTAAATCAAAGCTGAAAAATTGTGAAAGTTTCACACTTACTATTGACAACTATGTTATCTCTCATTCCCTTCAGGTTAAGAGTCATCCTTGACAGTACTTTATCGTTTGACGCACATGTAAATAACATTACATGGTCAGCATATTATCATCTTCAAAATATAAATCGTCTTCGACCATCTCTTGCAACTAATAGTGCTGGTGTCCTTGTACGTGCTTTAGTTACATCTCATATTGATTACTGTAATTCTCTTCTCAGTGGTGTTTCACAAAAGCTTCTTCACAAACTTCAAATGGATCATTACACAAACAGCATCGATTGAGCACATGTCTCTAGTTCTTAGAGTGGATTCAATTTAAGAGTTTACTTTTCACTTATAAGGCTCTTCATAATTTAGCATCTTCATATCTTCATGATCTTCTTCATGTTTATTCACCTATCCGATCCCTTAGGTCTTTTGCATCTATAACTCTTGTTACACCTTCTGTATGTTTGACGACTATGGGAGAGTAGAGCTTTTAGTTGTACTGCTCAGAGTCGTTTAATACCTGGCCTCAAGACATACATAATAGTTCTAGTCTTTCAATTTTTAAATCACATCTTAAATCTGTCTTTTTTTTTAGAATAGCTTATTCTCTCTGATAGAGCTTTTGTATATTATTGTATATAGTTTTTTTTTTTAATACATTGCTTATATATCTTATTATTTGTAAGGTGTCCTTGAGTGTCTTGAAAGTCATCCATAAATAAAATGTATTTATTAAGATCGTATTCCGTTTCACAGGCCAAATGCAAAGACACTGGCCAAGCACCAGCTTTCCCAAAGCTTTTCCTACATTCAATCAAGAGAAACAGCAACTTCTCCCAGTGCTTCCGTGCAGACATGTTCTACACTCATATGGCATACTGATTTGAAGACAGGTTGTTTGAATTACAGCATGTAGATTTGTTGTTTTAGAAATGTTGAAGTGGATGCAGGCCCTGATAGTATCGCTAGGAACAAAACCCTCTGAAATCTCTTCCAGGTTTTTCCAGGACTTGTTAGTCAACTGTGACCCCAGCCAAACTATAAAACCTTTAACCTCACTATAGACCTAAATTACGGTACTGAACTTTGTTCAGTCTGTGTCTGAAGACTGTGGGCTGCTGCAGGATTTTGAACTTGCTAACTCATCACAAAAATAAAAATAGTCCTGTGGTCATCTCCCATTTGCAACATATTAAAGCACTGGAGAGAAAATGCTTTCCAATTCATCAAGAAAGCCTTTGAAGTAGCGAATTGTACTGTTTGTTAGACAAATTAGACTAGTACTTAGCAACTTTGGTAATAGAAAAAAGCTGATTCTAAAGTATAGTAATAGTTAACATTTTCTATATTTGCATGAGACTAGTCTAGGGATATGGTCAAAAGTCAACATACTTGTCAAGTGTCCTGTGTAGACATTAATGAAGCCACATACAGTGTTTCACTTGACCCTGAGACCAAATGTTTTTGTTTAACAATGCTCTGACTTTACAATGAAGCCATCCATGCCATGCAGCTGCCCTTCTACATCTTCCCGATCTCATCTCGTCTTTTCGCCATTGTTTTGCTGGCTGCTCTCTCTCTGCTCCAGTTGTTTCAGGATGGCTCCCAAAACTAAGCAAGCAACTGCAGCTGATGAGTCTTGTGCGTGCCAAAACACGAGCACACAGTCACAGATGGTGCTGAAATCTGGATCAGCAGTTCACAGAGTAAGTGCAATTTGAATTAACAAAGTGCACACTGTACTTATGTCATGGATGATGAGCTCCCTCCGGCTCTGATACCTCACTGATGTTGTAAGAAGTTGGCTGATTCAGGGCTCCTGAGTAGTGTGACTATGTAAAGTTTTGGAAGAGTTATGCCACATCTGAGGACAGGAGTACATGTGAGCATAATTGCCCCTGATCTCACAGACATTTATCTGTTTAAGGAAAAAGAATATGGCAATTAATGATCTTCTCCAAGCATGTTTAGCTGCCCTGGTAAGCTAAAAGACCAGGAGTTAAACAAGCTCATGTTATCCCTCACACTCCTGTATCATTAAACAATAAGAAATTACTTCTGGAAATCGGAGGGAAAAAATTGGGGGAAAGAAATCCAGTCAATTGGATTAAATCTGGTTGATTTCATGAGTTTGATTCAGTTGCTTTTTTAAACCATGTGGGGTTTTTTTCATACAGCAGGACTGCAAAGAGAAGCAAGACTTCAATGTTATAGGGAGAAGATTTAATTTCATTAGGGAAAAGTACAAAAAAAAAAAAAAGAGAAAAAAAGGAAGAAACTTTGAGAGAAAGCAGACAGTCGGTGAGCCAGTGAACTGTATTTGTTGTGACGCGGAGTGTGGAGAAAAAAGCCGACTATAGCACTGCATGCCGCACTCTGCTACAGCTGTACTAGTGATTAACTGATGCCTGAGTGATTTAGCAGGCATGGAAAAGGAAAATCCTCTGGGTTTCTGCAGGCATTGCTGGGACCGCAACAAACAGATATACACTATACATGTTTAAGCTTAGATATCTCTGGAGAAGTAAATGTTTCTGTTTCCAAAGGAAACTGCAAACTAGCTGAATGCAGCAACATGAAATGTGTCCATGGTGTCCCCTCCACCATGTTCTATATGTACTGTATTAGCATGTGAGGTAAGACATAACTTTCAGATGAACTAATATTACTTTTTCAAGTGTGTTCTTACACTAAGAGATTTAACTCTTGCTCACCCAGTTCTGCTGTAAATTAATAAGTACATTTTTTCTTCATAAAGCACATTAAAAACAATTAAAATTGACCAAAGTGTTGTACAAAGTTAAGATCATATAAAATACAAGTATACAGAAAAACAAACAAACAAAAACACAGAACATATATAAACCACTGATATGAGAAGAAACATTCCACACATGACACAGTCACACAGATTAAACTGCTAATTTGTAAAAGTATGTTTTAGTATTGATTTAAAACCCATTATAGTAGGAGCACACCTGATGTCCAATGGGAGTCTGTGTCACAACCTCAGCACAGCCACTACTTCAGACGCGATCACGGAGCACCCAATAGCAACTGCCCTGCTATTATTCCACTGTCCACCATACCCATTGTCTATTATTACTACATGCAGAACAGATCATAATAATAAAAAACACCATCTAACACGTCTTCCTTGAGATCTACCTTCCAGCAGGTTTCATCTCCAACCAAAATCTAACACACCTGTTTTAGTTGATCAAGAACTTCTTATTCTTATTCTAATAATTTCTTAGAATGATTAGATTTTCAGGAGGGCATGATTATGGTTGGAGCTAAAGTCTTCAGGAAGGTAGATCTCCAGGAACAGGGTTGGTGACCACTGATCTAGACCTTAAATTGTCCATATGCACGAGGTGTAGTTATATTCCTAAAAGAAACAGGAAAGTACGTTTAGAATACTGAATGAGGTTCCGCTCTAAGACTGACCTTGACAACTGTACTTTCAGCCTTAATCTAAACCAAAAATCTGCTCTGAAATAAGCTGGAGATGATTCATGATCCTTATGATGCACCTCTGTTGAATTCACTTCTATCCTGGTGACTGTCTCAGTGTCTCATCTGCAGAAGCTTCTTCCCCAGCCAAGCTGCTTAGCCTTGACCTTATTATCACAAATAGTTTGTCACCCATTTGAAGAATTACTATACAAGTAGTGAGACATTAATTGTTTCTCTTTCACCCATGTATTACTTAGACATTTTGTGAGTCCAACACATACTGTATTCACCTAAGGCAATGTTCAATTAAGATTCAGCGTGATCTTGAGTTTTGTTTCACAATCAGTATTGGAATACAGGAGGAAATACTTCACATTTTTGCATTCGATACTTTTGTTAAAACAAGCATGCTATCAGTGACCACAAGACAACACAATGCCTAATAACAACTAACACAAGGCAACAGAGAGGTGATTCCCTTCAAAACATGAACAGGGATACAGGGATTTGCCCAGGATTCCTGAAGAATGACTTGAGGTGTCTTGTGACTTGATTTTTTTTTTTTTTTTTTTTTTTTTGAGAAACATCCTGAAACAGTATAAATATTTTCCACTTGCTCTCTAATGTGTCCTAACTGTTGAAGTGTGACTAAGAGGAATGACGTGAAGCATGCTGAAGTTCAAAACAAACAGAGCCACAACAGCAACACAGTCCATACACAAGTTCTCTAAAATAAGAGTCATACAGAAAGTGAAAAAGAAAGAAATAAAAGAAAGAGGAAGGAGAAGGAGAGAAAGGACTGCTGATGCTGTCTTTAAGGGAACAAAAGATCAGGATAGAGATTCTTGCTAAAACTTGGTCTTAGAGATAGCTGAAATGGACAGATACGAGTCAGACTCTTACCATATGGCCATGCCATCCCTGAAGAGACCAGTAGGAACATGAGAAGGAGGATGAAGAGCAGGGAGGTGTGAGGGAGCATGCAGCATTGCCGCTGGCTCTGCCTCTGCAGCCGTGCCGCTGAAGGCATGCTGCTTTCTGGAGCGCTGTTTACTTTCTGAGCTCAGCTGGTTTGACATCACCCCTTGCTCTTTCATTCCCTCCCTCTTACACTCTCTCTCTCTCTCTCTCTCTCTCTCTCTCTCTCTCTCCCAAACACGCTCCCCTTCCTTTCATTGGCACTCACATTCTCATTCTCCTCCTCCAACTCTGTCTGTCTTTCTTTTGTTTGTCTCTCTCCCTCTCTTTATTTCATTTTCACTTTAATATTTCTATCTTCTATAAGTCTTTCTCCCTCTTTATAACTCTGTATTTTTGTCTGGCTGCTGCTATCTCTTTTTCTTCCTCCTGGCTTCATGTTACACTGTGGCCTCATAAGACTGTCCACTCTGAACCTAGAACAGACCTCTAAAAACACCACTCTTCTGCTGCTGGCTGGTTAACATCATTAATGCTGAATGAGTGTAGACTCAACACATAGACTTCATTTAACCAACTGGAGTCTTTCACATTTTACACCAGCAGGCTTGGGGAGTAACGGAAAACATGCTCACATGTTCACACGTTACATAATCAGGATACAAAAGGTGGTAACTGTAATACGTTGCAGTTATGTCAAAAAACAAAATCAGATTACAGGTACATTTCTTTAAAAAAAAATAATAATAAAGGGAATACTATCAGGCTTACAATTTTTTTTTTTTCATTTAAAACCAAAGAAATTAATCTTTTGACATAACGTAATATAGACAGCTGCTTGATTATAGTTCCGGTTCTCTTTTGCCAGTTGTGACTCACATGAGCAACCTCCTGGTGCATGCACAAATAAATTTTGCACAAAGTTAATTTGGTAGAAATGAACACAAATAATACTCTGAAATGTTTTTGTTAGGGTGACCATATGTCCTCTTTTTCAGACATTAAAAAAGCATACGCCCGGGATTTCTAAATTTGAGAAAATGTCCGGGATTGTGCTTTAGTGCAAAGAGGTCTAATTCTAATTGGTTGATTATAAAAGGCTTGCAGCATCTATTGGCCAAATTCCTGCCTCTCAACCATTAGCCTACTCTCAGCGAGCTTGTGAAGGTGAAACGCTGTTGTGTATGGCATCAAAGAGATGCTTGACCATAGCAGCAAATGACAGCTGTCCTGAGTCGAAACAATGCCCCTGGCCATATAATGTAATTTTTCATTTCATGTTGTGGCACTGCTTCGTATTACATGGCCATTCAAATGTGTGAATGATTTCAGAAGGTTCACTCATAGCATCTGATATTTTATTTTATTCCATGTAGGCAAAAATGTCAAATGTGGGCAGAGTGAAGCCACTTTTATTTATATATATTTATGTGATGCTAATAGTGTGTCTTTTTCAGTGCATTAAAGTCTGCATTCATAGTAACACATAGTACCCCAACAAAAATTATGACAGACAGAACCTGTGGATATTGATATTTGACTGCTCAACATCAAACCAGTGGAAATATAAAGCTAATCCATTATTTGTCACATATACATTAGAGTGCAATGAAATCCTTTTCTTCACATATTCCAGATAGTTAGGAAGCAGAGAGGGTTAAGGGTCTTGCTCAAGGCCCTTGAACCCCTGACCTTTTTATCAGTAACCCAGCACCTTAATCATTGAGCTACCACTGCCTATAACCTAGCTAGACAGATTTTGTTGAAATTTTACAGTATGCAACCTCTGTGTTAAAATTAAAATGTC
Source organism: Ictalurus punctatus (assembly GCF_001660625.3). Classification (NCBI taxonomy): domain Eukaryota; kingdom Metazoa; phylum Chordata; class Actinopteri; order Siluriformes; family Ictaluridae; genus Ictalurus; species Ictalurus punctatus. The sequence continues at coordinate 14,058,308 of NC_030429.2, forward strand.
ACTTGATTGTTTGTTGTGTTGAATATCTCCAATTGCTGCCACATAAAACTCTGGATAATGTGTAAGAGGCATCTTTGCTAGATAGCTAACTATGTAGCTAGAAGTTAATTAATTAACATGGGCTAGCTAGATAAGAGACCTAGCAAGTTACTGAATCCCAATAGCATGTAGCTAAGTTGCCTTTCTTGCTGTTGATAATCGAGGTGATGGTCACTTCAGCACAGCTGACTTGTTCACATAATTGTTTAAAAACTACATTTCTCAGATAGTGTCAATTGTAGATATGTAAACAGGAAAGTAATTTGTAAAGTAGTTTTTCACCAGATGACTTATTTACTTTTACTTGAGTAAATTTCTTGATCACTAGTTTTACTTTTACTCAAGTGAATTATTACTACAGTAATTGTACTTTTGTACTTTTTCATTTTACCCAATGAACATACCACTGCCCCATTTCAAAAGTTGAAATAAAGTCTCATGCCACTTCATGATGTACAGTACCATTGTTAAAGGAAAATCTGACACTGAAGAGAACTGACTACACTGTGAGGTTAGCTATAGTCTCTTGACTTTTTATGGTGGTATTATATAAGCGCATGGAACAGTGAATGGGAATCAGCAGAACATTTTAATGTATACAGTTACAACGTAAGCAGCTTAAACTCATTCCATGGATCTTATATCAATGAGCTTGTCCAAAAATAACATCCACTCACATTTTTTCTGGCTCCACTCTGTTTGCTCAGATGAGGACGTGTTTTTTATGAGTCAGTGGGGTCAATTGAGGCTGACTCTGACTTTCCTCATGGACTCATTCATGTCTCACAACACATCTGGGTCTTTCTGATGTTGTAGAGCTGTAAGATAGTTATTATGAGTGTGCTGCTAGGTTCTGAAGGCTTTAAACAAATTAGAATTTTTTTCACTTCAGATTTTGGTACTCTACTTCTAGTTGGAGATTTCTGTACTTGTGACTTACTTTCTGCTGTTGTGGATCAACCCATATGGATACACTGATATAGCGGTTCTCAAACCTTTTGCAGCTATGGAGCCTGTTAGATGTAAAAATACAAAAGAAACACCTCATTAAAATATTATGCTCATTATTAAAATTTGTACAATAATATTCTAGGTATTTATTAGACTTTTTTATTATTATTTCTGAGCAGGTCCACATTGGCAGTACTGTATTTGAACTATTTACCAAATTAACTATAAGAACTGAATAATAATAAATACAACTTTGATAATGTCACATAATCCTTGTAATGGAGGTTTGGACGGATGCAAGTGCAGTAAAAGACTTTGATTTATGAGCAACAGGCAGACAAATTCAAATCATGATACAGAAGCATGGTCAAAACAGGCAATAGGTCAGGCAATCTACAAACAGGCATAAACTGGGCTAGGCTACAATCCGGAAAGAGAAATGAGGAATAAAGTCAATAAACATGAATCAAGAACAAGTAACAACCACTTGGTAAGGAGAATACAAAGGTAATCAGGGGTGAAGCACAGGATAGCTGAAAACAATGGTGACACACAATCAGGAAACAACCAATGACAATACGGGGTGGAGACAGGACATAAACCATAAAAAAAGCATGTGTCCAAAGTAAACAAAGTCAATGTCATTGAAGAACCAAAAGCGTGTGCATCAGGCTCGCGTTTCAAGCTCGCACAACGGGCTAGCACTACGAGCTTGCACTTCGGTCTTCCGAGCACACTGCAATACTGCAGCTCTAGCTTGAGGGGAATTTGTGACAGAACCCCCCCCCCCCCAAAAGAAAGAACACACTCCCCTCCCCTGGCGGTCCTGGCCCTTTGGGCAAAATGTCTTCAGCTGAACCGGAGACTGAGCGGCATCCTCAGCGGAGCAGGAAGGCAGAGCAACATCCTCAGCAGAGCAGGAAGGCGGAGCGCTGTCCTCAGCAGAGTGGTAAGACGGAGCGTCGTCCTCAGTGGAGCAGGAAGACAGAGCATAGTCCTTCATTGACTCTGTAGGCTGAACTTGGTTGGCTGTGTCAACAGACTCAGGCATTCGCAGAGCATGGTTGGTTGTGTCAGCAGACTTGGGCGTGAGCAGAGCTTGGTTGTCCGTGTCAACAGACTCGGGCGTGAGCAGAACTTGCTTGTTCATGTCAGCAGATTCAGGCATGAGCAGAACTTGGTTGTCCATGTCAGCAGACTCGGGCATGAGCAGAACTTGGTTGGTCATGATGTCGGTTTCTTGGTTGGTCATGTTAACAGACTCTGGCGTGAGCATAACTTGGTTGGTTGTGACATTGGTATCAGACTGGAACATGGCATGGAAGGTCACATCATTGATCTCAGACTGGAGAGTGGTGTGGTAGGTCACATGGTCAATCTCAAACTGGAACGTGGTGTGGAAGGTCACATCGTCGATCTCAGACAGGAACTTGGCGTGGGAGGTCACCTCGTCAACCGCAGACAGGAACTTGGCGTGGGAGGTCACCTCGTCGACCTCAGACAGGAAAGTGTCTTGGGAGGTCGCCTTGTAGACCTCAGACAGGAACATGTCTTGGGTGGCAGTTTCTTTGACCTCAGACAGGAACATGTCTTGGAAGGCAGTCTCTTCGACCTCGGACAGGAACTTGGCGTGAGAGGGAGTCTCTTCTACATCGTACAGGAACTTGGCTTGCGAGGTCGTCTTGTTGACCTCTGAGAGGAACTTGGCTTGAAAGGTCATCTCTTCGACCTAAGACAGGAACTTGGCTTGAGAGGTCATCTCTTCGACCTCAGACAGGAACTTGGTGTGAGAGGCCATCTCGTCGACCTTGGACAGGAACTTGGCGCAAGAGGCCATCTCGTTGATCTAAGACAGGAGCTTGGCTTAAGAGGTCATCTCTTCCACTCCGGACAGGAACTTGGCTTGAGAGGTTGTCTCTTCGACCTCAGACAGGAACTTGGTGTGAGAGGCCATCTCGTCAACCTCGGACAGGAACTTGGCTTGAAAGATCATCTCTTCGACCTAAGATAGGAACTTGGCTTGAGAGGTCGTTTTGTCGACCTCGGAGAGGAACTTGGCTTGAAAGGTCATCTCTTCAACCTAAGACAGGAACTTGGCTTGAGAGGTCGTCTCTTCAACCTCCAACAGGAACTTGGCTTGAGAGGTCACCTTAGTAGGAGACCACCTCATGGGTCTCATACTGGAGCTCTGGGGAGGAAGTCGCCATGTTGACTTCCGACTGGGGCTATGCAGTGGAAACCACCTCATGGATCTCAGGCTATAGCTCGGGAGCAGAGCTCACCACGTTGACCTCTGGCTGGAGCTCTGCAGGTGAGACCACCTCGTGAGTCTCAGGTTGGAGCTCTGGAGATGAGGTCGCTATGTTGACCTCTGGCTGGAGCTCGGCTGGTGAGACCACCTCGTGAGTCTCAGTTGGAGCTCTGAAGATGAGGTCGCCATGTTGACGTCCAGCTGGAGTTCGTCAGGTGAGACCACCTCGTGGGTCTCAAGCTGGAGCTCTGGAGCCAAGGTCACCACGTTGACCTCTGGCAGGAGCTTGGCAGGCGAGGCCACCTCATGGGTCTTTGGTTGGAGCTCTGGAGATGAGGTCGGCATGTTGACCTCCAGCTGGAGCTGGGCAGGTGAGACCACCTCGTGGGTCTTGAGCTGGAGCTCTGGTGTGGAGGCCACCCTCTTGGTGAACGGCAGGGCATGTTTATCTGCCAGGCTGACCTCCCCCCCAAAAAAGATGTTCCTGGTCGGCCTTAGATGTTGGACTCCTGAAAGTCATCACAAATATTCCCAGAAACTGGGTTACAGCCCCAAGTTCCCTGGCTCCCTGGATCATTAGGAGTCGCACCCACTGGCAGGCTGGTCCAATGAACCGGGACCACATGAACTTGAGCCATTGCTTCTCCGCTGGCTTGGGGTCTGCTAGGCTTGCAAAATAAAACTGGCAGTCTACAATAAAATATTCAGGATAGCAAAAAAATCCATCGTAAGGATCTGGGAGCTCCATGGCAGTCCATTGTGGAAATTGGATCGAATCCAAGGCTGAGATGGTTTGCTTGGTTTCCGTAGCGTGACGTCTCCTACGTCTTCCTACTGCATACATGGTGATGCGTAGTATTATGTCACATAATTTACGTAATGGAGGTTTGGATGGATGCAAGTGCAGTAAAAAAATTTTTTTTTTAAGAGCGAGAAACAAGGAGCAAAGTCAATAAACATGAATCAAGAATGAGAACAAGGAACAAGCACTTGGTAAGGAGAATACACTCAATACTACGCGCTGTGCAAAGAGACACGAGGGGTTTAAATGACAAACGTAATCAGGGGTTAAACACAGGACAGCTGAAAACAATGGTGACACACATTCGGGAAACAACCAATGACAATAAGGGGTGGAGACAAGACATAAACCATAACAAAAGCATGTATCCAAAGTCAATGTCATTGAAGAACCAAAAGCGTGCGTTCGCCAAGAGTTCGCGCATCAGGCTCGCACAACGGGCTTGCGCTTCGGTTTTCCGAGCACACTGCAATACTGCAGTGCTAACTCGAGGGGAAGTCATGACAGATAATGGTAGGTTGTGATTATCCACCACTATAATAATAATAATAAAAATAATAACAGACCCCCTGGATATTATGTCTCACCCTTGCTTCATCGGGTAACTTCATCTGACTAGTGTAGATTTGTACTGTGTATAAGGAATGCTTCTGTAATAATAAAGACTGTCCTGTGCCAATCCCAGAATTCGTATTCCCAATATTCTCTTATTGAACATCCTTTATGCTTAGTACTGTATACTTTTACACTTCTATACTGTAATGATTTAAAATCTAACTATCTGGTATCTCAGAAGAGGATGGGTTACCTTTTGAATGTGGTTCCTCTCAAGATTTCTTTCTCACGTCGTCTCAGGGATTTTCCTTGCAACTGTAGTCTCTGGCTTGCTCATTAGGATTCTAAATCTGTATTTGGATTCCTGTAAAACTGCTTTCTAACAATGTCTATTGTTGAAAGCACTATATAAAAAAAATTTAATTCAATTACATTTATATAGCACTTTTAACAATAGACATTGTCACACTGGAGTACAAATGTTATTTCTGGGAATACTGGCACTCACACACACACTCTTTGACTTTTCTATTCTTTGTATAACCACTCTGAGTACAAATCGCACAAACCCTGGGCTGCACATCAAGTAATCGACTTACCATAAAAGCAGCTCAGCATGCCAGTTGTGTAAATCTTAAGGCTGGATGCTAAACACAAGTGTTGAAGGGTAAGGTGTTTATGGCACCAGCTATCATGCTGTTCTTGGAGTGAATTAATATCCTGTAGTTCACATATCAGTATTCTACATAAAACACACTGCAAAAATTTAGTGCTTGCCTGAGGTTTGTGCTCACGCACTGTTGCCGCCAAAACAAGAGAACAAACAGAGTGTCTAAAAGGCAGAATAAACAGGCTTGTCTGTGTAGTAAACACAGTAAAGTAACTCAGCAAGTCACTGCAAATTCAGTGGAGAAGTTGATATGGCTGGATCCAAAATGTTTTAATCAGAATCAAGAACAGCAGAATCCTAATTAGCCTTTTCTTTGTGATGAGTTTGTCAGAAAACCAACTGAGATGAATGTATGAGATGAATCTTTAAAAAACCCTCAGGTGTTCACACTCCTCCAATCTAGAAGAAGGCTACAGAGCATGTATGCCCAGTTCACCAGATTCATAAACAGTTACTTCCCATAGGACATTAGTCTTTTAAATATATCTGCCTGATAAGCACCCTATCACCTGGAGATCGCAAATTCGATGATGTCCTGATGATGCCACAGCCATCAGTGGCTAGGAGCAAAGGAAACAAAATTGGCCATGGTGGGAGGTGGCATTCTCCTATTGTTCCAACAACAACAACAACAACAACAACAATAATAATAATAATAATAATAATAATAATAATAGATCCTGATTGCCATTACATTTCTATTCACTCTGCTGCTCATAATACTGACTGATTTTAACAAGATGAACAAGTTACTTTACATGTTCATACTTCTGCTCATGTATATGACCAGATTTTATAAACTGTTATACTACAGAGTTTTGTTGTTGTTGTTTTATAGAATTTAGTGTTTACTGTATAGATTGTTTGTTGTCTTGTTTATTGTACAGTTTATTCTATAGTGCATTGTCTGTATTTAATGAAAGTGTAGCACCACACTTCTAATTGAACTATGTGTTATTCTTAACATTACATCTGTCTGTGATGAGGGGAAAGACAATAAAGCCTACTTGACTTATATGACATGAACAACAAATTGTCACTACTGAATAGGTTAACTGTTAACCATTTTTAAATGTCTGTATAAGACCTATATAAACACTTAGGTTTGAGAATTTCTGTCACGTTTCAAAGGTAGGTGCAGAAGCAATCGCAGATTTTCAATGTTTTATTATATAAACCAACCAAAACACAAAGGATACTAAGACTGATGCAAAACACTGTGGTACAGACTACACATAAACTAACAAGACCAAAACACAGTAACATGAAACACAGTAGTCTAAGACAAATGTAAGACAGAAAAGCAGTGCAAACAATGGCTATATATAGGTGTGCCCGTTAAACAGAAACATGATTCAGGTGCAGGTGGTTATGTGACAATTTATAGTACGTGCAGTGGCTGATGGGAACTGAAGTCCAGAGTTACCTCTGTGATATATGACAGTTTCCAGGAATCACATGATTTCCTCATCTATGGCAATTCTTTAAAACTCAACATGGTGATTCACACTGCACTGAGGAATAGAATACAAGTGAAATGCTTAAATAAGAAATGGAAAAACAGATAAGGCACTGGGAAGAAAAAATGCCCAGAAGTTCTCAGGTGCATGAGGAACATTTGCATAACACTTGGGCCCTGTCCCAAATTAAGGTCTGGGAGCTGTGGGTGTACCCTCTTAAGACTTTACATACTATTCAGCAAGAGTCCACACTCAGACTCAATCGTTATCTTTTTCATTATATGTAGTCATACATTACATAGCAGTGGACCATACTTATACCAGTCTTTCTATTTGTCACCTAAGTGTACTGACACATGTGAGTGTGTATGTGATTGTGCCCTGCGATGGACTGGCACCCTGTCCAGGGTGTACCCCGCCTTGTGCCCGATGCTGCCTAGGAGAGGCTCCAGGTTCCCCGTGACCCTGAAAAGGAGTAAGCGGTAGAGGATGGATGGATGGATGGATGTACTGACACAACTTTTTCAACAAAACAGTACCTTCATATTGCATTTCAGAGTGCCACATTGTGAACATCAGCAAATGTTCACATTGTGAACATTTATTTTAGTTTTTTATAATAGTTTATCATAGTTCATAACAATTTATCATAGTTCTGTCTAGAAGTGAGGATAATCCCAATTTATGTACAAGGAGTTTTGACATTGAGAGCTTTGACACTGTGATCTTTCTCATGGGGAAGTTATTTATTGACTGAGGTTCCAGAATCTGACATCCTGTGGGTAGTTAGACTCAGGGAAGTTTGATTGTTGTCTTTGTTTTTTTTTTGTTTGTTTGTTTGTTTTAATCATTTTCAGGTTTTGAGTTGTTTCTGATGTTTCTTTGGCTTTAGAATTCACATCCTCACAGTGATTTTCTTTGCTCTTCTGCTCACTGACTGGCAGTCTGGTTGGAAAGTTTCATACTCAGGGTTCAATTTCAGGTGCATCTTTTTTCAGGATTCACTGTGGCAGCTGTTTTGCATGAAGCCTCATTTGGTCACTTTGTCTTCTCTGTCAATTAATAGAGACAAAGTCAGCCACTTATATCCTGTATTAACATGGAGATATTGTTATTCTACTGAACATGATTGCTCCGACAGGTTGACAGGTCTATATCTCTGCAAATATGCACTATTTATAATAGTGACACACGTTCGTACACTCAGGACTACTCAGGACAGCTGTTTTATATAAGAGCACATGCTGGGCTGCTTCAACCTCATCTCATGCAACTTTTCACATATTGTAAGTGTTATCCAGATATGATTTGTGAAGCACCCCTTGGATGAAGTAGATAATGTTCCATCATTTTAATACAGGGGATAAATGGTTTAACACAGATTTAAAACTGTAGACATGATGGAAAGTCAGTGGAATGTTTTCTGGCTCAATATGACTTAAAAGAGTTAATCAGAAAATCTATGATAAACTGTTCAAAGAAGTTCAGGGTTCACTTCCAGAAATACTTACACCATAGTAGAATTATGTTTGTTTACAAGCACATAATGAGCCCATAATTAGTCAACAGTAAACTCTCTTAGCATTACCTGCACTCTGTTATCTAAAGTATCTACTGAGTTCACTAATAAGGTGCATCTTATATACAGTATGCATCATGCAATTAACCAGAGTATTAAATGATAATCCTCTGGTATATGAAATTATGGATCAATATCTGTGTTAAAGTAGTACGTTTCTGGTTTTCAGTTCAGTAAAAGAAAACAATGGTCGAGTTATGGAAAGGATACAGATCAAAAACTGAAGACTACAAACAGACAAGGAACCCAAAAAGAGACAAGGTATAACAAAAGAAGAGTGATGATTAGCCTGATTCCTTGTTCCTGATTGTAAGCCTAGCCTAATGCTAAGGCTCACTCACTAGAGCACCAATTCTGTCCTATTCTCATGTCTACTCAATGAGGCACCCACTGAGAAACATGCTGAAAATGTTCTGCTTATAGAAGACTCTATTCTATGACACAACAGTACCTAGGCCTTTAGCTATAGCAAGATAGTTATCCATGCAGAAGCTAAATACACATTTCTCAGTCAGAGTTAATTAAAAATAACATTGTAGAGGTATTTAAATTAGCAAACGTGATTTCTGATGCTACTGTATATTCTTGTCCCATACCAAGGTGGCATAATGGTGATGCCATCAAATCATAAATATTTTAAACTAGCAGTTATCATACTGCTAAAAAGAAATATAATGTTGTTAAATGATTCAGAACAATTAGTTCCTCTATGTTTGAATATTGTAATGTCTTATTGTCTGGATGATCCATTAGGTGCATGAAGCTCAGATTATTTCAGAATGCAGCAGCCCAAGTCCTAAACAAAACATTTGACCATATTTCATCTATTTTATCCACACTACAACTGGCTCCTAGTCATTTTTTTTTTTTACATTAGTTATAAAATACTGATAATGACCTAAAAAGCACTGAATGGTCTTGCACCACAGTACCTGAGAGAACCTGGCCTATAGTGATCTGCAATATCTGCTCAGATCAAACGGCGCCATTGTTTTTTATTAGTAGACATGATAATAAAGACTACAGTTGGGAGCAGACATTTTTCTCCAATATAACAACACCCCCCCCCCCCCCACCCCACCCCCCCAAATTAGTGTTTGTGACTAAGACACAGTCTCACTCTTTAACTCTATGATGAAAGCCTATATGTTTAGTCTGGTATTTTGTTAAATAGCTTTTCTCTTAGGTAAAGGTGCAGATTTGGGGCCTCATGGGCTTAGTTATGGTAAAGTGGGATGTTTTGATGTTGTTGCCCCTTCTTTCACAAGATCACTCAGGTTTGTTGATGTTGGAGTGGTGGGATGCTTTATATCCCAGGGTACCCGCATTCCTGTGTTACATTCTGGCTCTCTCTCATTTAGTTATGTTGTCATAGCTAGACCTGTGGGAGCTATGCCCATATTTTAAACCACCATAGGATAATAGCATGCATAATATTTTGTTTCATCTCTCTCTATCTTTCTCTTTGTCCATCTATATGTGTATTTCTGAATACTCTTGAATTTCCTAACAAGATCTTCTTAAAGTAACAGTATTTTTTAACATTGATACTGTTTTAAACATTCAGAGAATGTTACCAAGTGCGTCCAGTACTTCCAGATATTACCTGTGGGGTTTTTTTTGTTTTGTTTATTTTATCAAGGACATTATAATAAAGTGAAGCCATATAAACAAGAAAAAAGGTTGAGGTAGGTTCATCAGCTCTAGTGAATGCCAAGGTATTCTGAAGGAAACATAATGGAAAGTGCAGAGGAGAAACAAAACAGGAAGAAAAAATCTCACAGCACATCCAGACTCTTAAATATTTTCCTTTAGCCTCACACATTACACACTACACTCATATCGCACACCCTTTACACATAAGTCATAGTGTACATATATACTCACAAAGACAGAAGTATGCTTTTAATTTACTCTAAAACATAGATATAACCTGATTTTAACTTGGCGTACATCAAAGCTGTCATAAAACATTTATTAAAAGTGTTGTAAGGAATGAGAGGAACTAGATGGTTACTACTCTGAAAATATAATGGTTGTCACTAAAAATATCAAAACAATAACTGCAATGCAATTGTGGGACAACCTATTTTAAGCCCAGATCCTAGAACACTACGACCATTCCAACAATGACCAAGTGCAATCCAAGTAGAGTTTTCTTTTTTTTCTGTGCACAGCAGGGATAATTTTCTATAGCCAAGAGCAGCAAGCTCATGGGAAATGAAATATTCAGGGATACCTGACTGTGAGAACTCCAGATCCACCTTCTGCTAATCACCTTAAGGTTATGTTCTTGGGACCTCTTGATCTGATATGTCAAAAGTATTTCCAAAGTTGTCTAATTACTTAACCATCCATGAGCAGAACTCAGGAACCTAAACCATTACTCTTCACTTACAAATAGCATTTTTTTCACCAGACAGCATGGCACGGCTCAGTAATCCAAATCCAGGATTATCCGTATCTCTTCAAATCCTTGTGTAGTTTTCCCACCATATAATACTACCCCTGAAAGAAGAGCTGTTGGGAGGTTTTGTTGTTGTGAGTGAAGGTGGGCAGAATCAGTAAAATACTACTTGAAATTCACAAATTGAGTTTGATGTTCGATGACTGTAATGTTTTATGTGTCTCCCTCACAGGTTGAGCTACTGAGCCTGAGTTTGTTTTAGCACAAATTTTATCCCATGATGTTACTTGAACAAAAACACAAATAGCCATACATTTTCCATGGCAGTGTCCCAAATGTCATTCTAATGTGCCTTGGAGTGTACAAGGTATATTATACCCTATGTAGGGGGCCAACAAAGTAAACTGGAAGCCATTTATTGTTCTGCATAATGGGATAGTTGCTGATTTGACATTTGACTGATGTGAAATCAAGCTAAATATCATATCAGTGACAAAAAACATTATTGTCTATAAATAACGAAAGTGTATGATAAAATTATGAGATTGCCTTTTAAATTCACCAGAACTTGGACTTTTGAAGAGATAAAAGGTGCATCTCAATCAGCTCCCTACTTCAGTAGTCAGGGCACTGATCAGGGAGTCTGCAAAAGTCTCAATCACAAAATCATTCCAGTGCACTGGAATGTACGCTCCCTAAAAAAATCCCACAAAAACCAGGGAGTATCAATGATTACTGAGTTCCCTTACTGAAAATAATGGTAAAAGTTTTTGAAGTCACTCAGCTCGAAAAAAATATAACAGCTCACAGTGATATATGGATTAATGTAAGTGGTTTAATTAAAGTCAATAAACATCATCACACGTGATAGACATTTTGAAAAAACAAACCTTTATATTTCAACATAACCATAAACACATAGCTAGACAGGTGGTGAACCCAATCTAGTTCACATTTCTAATTAATATTTGGCTGAAAGGAGATGTAACAGAACAACCAAAGTATTTTTCATAATGTACTTTAAACAACAAAAAATAATGTCAGGAAGATATCAGTTCTGCCTGTTGTTGATAAATGCCAGTGATGACATTTTAGAACGAGTACGTAGACATGTAGCCAGACATTGAGTCATCAGTGTCCCAATGTGTAGTGAGACAGGGTCCTTACTAGTACCCAAACTCGTGTACAAAATATACTGATTCTATTGAGACATACCTAAAGAATCTCTGGCAGGCCACCACTATACTACAGCTGAAGGTTGTTGCTCTGTTAATAAATTCTACCCATTATCATTATCAGGGTGATTCTGTGATTATGAATTTTAACAAGCAAATTCAAGCTTACTAGTCATTAATTCAAGTTCTACATCTTGGCATACATGGTAACTGTCATATCAACACCAGAGTCAGTCTCACGTTAACATTCACCCAATTACTGATGGCACACACCTGGACTCAATCACCTGCACAGTCATATAAGCACTCTCACTACACCTTTTACTTTGCAAAGTATACTCTCTGTGTTATTATACCAGGCAATGTCAAGCCTTTGTTTATTGATGGTCTTCCTGGTTTCTATCTTGTTTCTGCTTTTATTGACTTGCCCTTGCCTGCCCTAGCCTCTGTTGGTTGTTGATCGCCTGACCCCTTGCATGCACCTTGACTTTGATTCTGGTAATGTATTTTTGTCTTGCCTGCTATGTTCAGTAAAGCTCTATATGTCTGAACCTGCGTCCATACCTGCCTATCTGACAGTGATCTTGCAAAATGATAACCCAAATCAGCACAGGTAGTCAGTTACAGCATGGCTTACCTCTTGGTGGAAATAGCAACAAAATGTGAAATGATGGTAAATTTGCAAAGGTGCGCTGCACCATTAGATGGAAAAGTGCTCAAAATTTATCAGAGAATTTCTATGTATACATAGTCTTACCTTAACTTGAACATTGTAAGTTCATATTTGGGTTTCCTGAACTCTCTTTAAGTGCTTTTACAGGAGTTTGTAGAGGCTTGGTCCAGATGGGGCTTTAGCTTCCTGCCCATTAACAATTCTTTTGATGATAGAGCTGGAGAGGTGTTACCCTGTACTTACACAGGAAGCAAGACTGTGTTTCCACAGATCCCCCATTTACTTTAGGAGATCCTTTCTAATCGGTACAGCCTGTTTGCCATCTGATTAGCTACTAGAGGGCTAAGATGGCAAAGGAACTGCAGTAGTTTTAATAGTGAAATATTAACCTCTATGATTAAAATGCTTTACCACTGAAAGGGTTTACAGAATCTGCATGTAAACTTGAGCATTGCCTTCTTCAGATTTGTATCCAAATCTGTATTGAAGTGATCCATGATTCATCCTTATTCACCCTTATTCTCAGATCACTAGCCATCATCCTGATATTTATAGCCAACTACAAAAAAAAAAAAAAAAAACATTTGAAGGACAGTAACATTTGTGTTTCCCTGTCAATAACTACAAGGGCAACGAGTCAAACAGCCAAACAAAATACTTGTGTGAGGGATTATGAGTAACTCTCCTGCCCCAAGCTCTGCACTGTGTCAACAACACATTATGAGATTACAGCAAAACAACTGTTTACTTCAACTAAAACTTATATTTATGCTAGATAGCTAACATCAAGTGACTGATATTCAATTAATGTGACAGTCACTGCAGGCACACTGTGCACAATAACACCATTATACCAAAATAACAGTACATTATTTATATCCTCAGAGTTATAAATACTGTACATGGACCATGTCCCACTGTAATAAATTGTATCAGCACATATTTGGTGTTATTACTGTTCATGCACCATGCTTAGTGTAAATGAAGTCTATATGAATGTGTATTTACTTGGCATTAGCAACTTATAACATTTTCCACCAAATATCAAAATCTTACATTCAGGATACTGAAAGTTAATTTGGTATTAAAATCAAATAGTAGTACAACAACTGCTTGTATTTAAAGTATTAGTTTTCTCATCATCCCTCACAACTCCATGTTATATCATTGTTCAATTTACTAAATAGTTATAGTTTGTATTGTTAAAGTGTTAGGATTGCCTTGTCTCAAACATACCCATAAGTGACTTGTTCAAACTAGGTGTTCTGTCAGAATCTGCTCCTCTTAGGCACATAGGAAATTGTAGCTGGGATGAATCACTTAAATTGAAATTGGAAAAAATGGATATTTAAAAAGAAAGAACCAAACATATTAATAATGATGATAATACACAAAACACACAATAACTAAAACACCCAAACCATACAAAATATCACAGCAATGCTTCTAAATCTGTACTGTTTACCAATAAACCAAACCTAGCCAAACCTAACCATCTACAATACACTGTATTTTAAGTTGTGTGTGTGTGTGTGTGTGTGTGTGAGAGAGAGAGAGAGATTGGCCAGAGGCAAGTGGAACAGACACATCACACTTGCAGTTTGTTTTGGTTCTCCATGGCAGCTAAGTTTCCATATTTAATCCCTTTTGTCCTTCATATTATATTCCCATAGGAACAGTCTGAATGGCAACCTTCTGTGTAATTATGTCTATATAATAAAGGATTATTTTTGCTGTGTGTAAGACAGATGAGACAGTGTTGTGTGGACTGTTGAGAAGCAGTGTTTGTAATTTTGTGTCTGGTTTAATGCCACAATCAGAGTCCAATGCAAACAAATTCTTTATTACAACCCAAAGGTAACATACCATACGTGTTTGCTTTTGATAACCAGGAAACCAGGAGAATTACTGATATAATTCACAAATGTATAACAGGTAAAAAGTACAGGATCAAAAGTACAAAAGAATATATGAACTGGAGAAAACTATGAGACTGTGTCATTGAGACTGTGAGAATTATTTTAACACACCAGGAAGTAATTAGGGGAAAGCCATTGTTTGCTATGACAACACACTTACAAATAGGGGTATATTACATGGTCCTGTTGGGGAATATTTAAGCATTGCAAAATGCTATATAATTTTGCAACTTTCTAATTGTATTTTACATTTGTCACTTAAATGAATATGTTTACATTAAAATCTATGTAACATGCTCAGTTATTTTAGCAAATTGGTTGTATTTTCATTACTCCCACAAGGAGTTAGCAATTGTGTGCCACACAGACATCACATGAGAACATTGCTAGCACAGTTCAATGGCATATAAAAATCAGTGTTGGGTGAATTACTCAAAAAAAGTAATCCACTACAGATTACTAATTAGTAACTAATTACTACTTTTAAATTGTAATCAGTAATGTAATTAGTAATTACAATCAGATTACTAATTACTTTAATTTCAAGTTACTTTCAATGCCTATCAACCTACAAAAATACACTATAAACTGAAATACATAGTTCTTTCAGTAATTTTAACATGTATGACATGATCAGAAAAAGTTGGATTTATCATAACACTTGCCTCAGCTGTTATCAATGTTTGTAGGACTGCCAGAACGATAATCCTACAAACAGTATAAAACTAGTATAGAATTTTTCTAACTAGGGTAATTTGGTGTCGCTAGCCAAGGGGAAGAACAGCTTAGCTATCATTGTATGGGTTTAGCTGCTACAGTGCCATGCAAAGTATATTATCTTTCCTTATGCTCTGCTCATATCATGTTCACATAAACTGAAATTCATATAGATATTTACACATCTTGTTTTCCTGCTCAGCATCAGAGGATGTTAGTGTTAAAGTTTCCCCTTTACTGGTTAAAAAAAACTCGGTGTTTATCCATTGACTGTGTGAGCTAGCGTTTGGCAGAATTGAGATCTGTCAGCAAGTAAGACATGAGTATTTCCACGTATTTTCCTGTAAACTCTGTCTGATTGGTCTCAGCTCCGTTAAAAAAAAAAATGACAGCATCTTCAACACCTCTTCTTTTACTGGCATTCAGTTACCTAGTGACAAAAAGCTCCAAGTGGGGAATTATTCCGGGCTAAAGAAAAATCTTTGGGGCGAACCATGATTTATTTTAAAAATGAATTTTACTTAATATTGTTTTCTTAACAATTAATTTGTAAAGCAAGTAACATAACTTTATTGACATCAGTAATTGTAATCAAATTACATCCATTTAAATTGTAATGTGTTACATTACTGCGTTCTCAGAAAAATTCATTACACGTTACACCCAACTTTGATAATAATAAGAGTAAACAACAAAAGAGCAAGTGTTTATTTTCTCACTCACTATTTTCCAGAACTGTGCTAGAATTCAATGCAGCTATATGAAACAGTTACAGTGGAGGCTCAGCTAGTATAGTTAGAGATTGAGATGCCGCTGATGCCGCTGATGGTGTATTAGCATGAAAGTTTGGAACCTTATCTGAGTATACTATTGTGCTAGGAATTTTCCCAGTCAATTGCTGCATCAATCTTCCCTGGACTGGCTTGTGTTCACACATAACACTTTCCAAATATGTACTGTTGAATTCCCACATAAAACTGCATGTGTGAAAGACACTTTTATGTGGGAATTCAGAAACACTGTGTGTGTGTGTGTGTGTGTGTGTGTGTGTGTGTGTGTGTGTGTGTGTGTGTGTGAGTGAGTGAGTGTGTGAGTGAGTGAGTGTGTGTGTGTTTGTGTGTGTGTTTGGGTCTACATGTGGGTGCGTGCATTCTTGTCTGTCTCTTTTTGTGCATTTATGAATATTTGTGTGGGTGGTGAGAATAAAAGGCCAATTTAAAAGACACGGACAAAAGAAACATCATTTTTATAGCTTCCTTATGGGGTAATGTTATTTCCCTTTGAGGTCAAACAGGTTTGAGCATGCATATATGATGTTTTTCTCACTAATATGCCCCTAAAAACCTGGTACATTATCGATTATTGGCAAGTATTGTTATACCAATATACTGTATTCTTAATTAACTTACAAACTATCATCAATAAAAAGGTCTTCAGGACAGTACTGAGTAAAAGTCAAACTGTGTATGTACTTACAACAGGTCAGTACAACAAAATGGCAAAAAGAACCTGAAATTGAGGTGGGAATTGCTGTATGAAAATACTGTGCACGTCTTTCTTTAATCTAAAGGTTGTCCTGACCCTACAGGTGGTAATTCTATTATTTGGTATTTCTCATCTTTTTCACACTGACATCTTTTGTACAAGTATCATGCTTCTTTGTCTTGGATCAAGTGCTTTACTGCCCAGGCAGATGTAGTCTCATTTCAGCACCAAAATAAGATAACACCACTTAGGGCACAAAGTCTGTAAATATGTTGTAGTCGCTCTAATTACTGCAAAGGCATAACCCAAACAAGAATATACTGCTGTGAATAGTGATAGATGATGATGACTCATGATATTAGATTAGAGGGCTAAAATCTTTTTTATCTATCAACAGAACGACGGTGAAGCTATTAGAGTTTAACCATACATTATTTCACAAGACACAATTATTTGGAGCAAACTATTACACACACACTCAAAGACAGATAGACAGCTGCATTCTTGCATTCATGCTAATTTATCTGTTTCAATTATGTAATGCCCTACATGGTTAATGTCATATTTTCTCTGAACACCAGACATGGTAAACAGACATGTTGTAAGGATTGCTATCAAACACTGTATTGTTATATAATTTGTACTACCGTTGTACAGTGTTTGCTTAGTATATCTACTCTTAGTTTCTCCTCCAAATAGATTTTGCACAAAATAAAGGATGATAGAGTAAATAATGTACCTCATTCGTGTTCACTGAACTGGCCACTCAATTACTGGTGATGACATGATAAAGATGTGTCAGTGAAGCAGGCAAAATGAAAATCAAAATAGAAAACAAATTACTTTATGTAATCACCTGAAATGTCTGGCACTGATAGGCTGTATGAATCTACTCTCTGGGCTAAAGTGGTGCAGTGGTGGCTCAGAGGTTAAGGCTCTGGGTTATTGATCAGAAGGGGGTTCAAGCACTGCCAAGCTACCACTTGCTGGGATAAGCTGGGATATGCAAAAAAAAAAAAAAAGAGAGAGAGAGAGAATTTCACTGTGCTGTAATGTATATGTGACAAATAAAGGCTTCTTCTTCTTCTTCTTCTTCTTCTTCTTCTTCTTCTTCTTCTACACCTCATATCCGCTACTTCTTCATACCATTCTGTGTATTTTTTCTTCCAACCATTGTTGGTGCTGTTGCCCACAAAATTCCAAAATTACCTGTCCTAAACATTTGCTAACTGCAAATAATATGATGTATTCCAAAAAGTAAACCTAATACTGATGTCTTGTCATCTTTGAAAAATGGTGCGTGCTAAATCTAATGTGTAAATTCAATATTTGATTTGTATTTTAGCATAATGCAATGTATCTTAAGCACAGACTTCTCTGATTGCACAGCGCATACAGGACCATTAGTATCATTGTGAAACATGTTACATGGCAACTTGTTAAGGTCTGGGGTGAATATCAGGTTGGTTGAACTGAACATTCATTCATTTGTGAGCATGGACATTATAGAACCACAGAAAGCTCACTTGAGTGTTAATAGCTCCCCCTTGTGGAGGCTCTTCAGATAAATGTGAGTGAGTGAGTTACAATCTAAGGTCCATGAGGGAGGTTATGTCCTGTGCTATCACTAATAATACTGTATATGATTATCTTAAAAAGCCCAAAATTTGACAAATTGACCAGAATCATCAACGTAATAGTACAAGTGCATGCAAATGATATACAAAAAAATCCTGTTGTAGCTGTGAAAGGATCTATATGTCAAACTAAAGTAAAGAGAATAATAATTACTCATCTTTCTGGATTCTTTGTTATTTAGGTCCTTATTATTAAAATCTTTTTTAGACCAAGGCTCAAAGAAAGATTAAGCTGTTTTTACTGATTAACCACTAGAGGGGGCAATATGCTCACTGATAAATTTTAGAGCCATTCCATTGCCATTGTAGTAGGTGTGATAGTCTGGTGAACCAAACCCATCTTTGCAAATCAGTTCGAATATTTCTCTTCTATTTAGCTGTAACTGTTTGCAGAATAAATGTGAAAGGCGAATAAATTTGATATTTGTCTTTATTCATCTTTTGAATGTGGCAGCTTATGTCAACTAAACATTTATTATGGTATTAAACACTGAAACTTAAAGCAGCTTATTTGAATTTGAGTGCATGTGTGTCCTAGCAACCCCCTATAAGTCATTAGATAGTTTGAGCATATCTCCACATCCTAGGCTTGCTAAATAATTCAGTGGTGAAGGTGGCTTTGTGGTGCCTTTAGTCCCTGCTGGAGGCAAATGCTCTTGCTTAAACATTATAATGTGTATGTGAGCATGAGAGTACACGCACCATACTGCTCATTTGTCCAGAACAGATGGAAAAACCAGCCAGGTTAGAAAAGAAATACATTGTAAGAATGGAGCGGATATTTTTAAACATATGGCATGGTTCATACTTGTGTACATGGCATGGTGTACTTGGCTTGACACCCATGAAGTAAAAATATCCGAATATGCAGTGAATATGTTTGATTTTTAAAGGCAGAATAAAGTCTCTTATAACTGACAGAACTTCTATGTACATCATGTTGTACTTTTGTTTCTCTTTGGGCTATGAGTATACAGCACATGCAATGCGGATTTTTATATAAAGCACATTTTAATTTCCTCAGGCATTAAAGCTGAACCTATTTTTAGACTCAGTAACAATGAAGAGTCATATATTATGCATATTATGAGCTATATTTAACACTGAGTGAACATCATGGCTCGCAATTACCAAGAAACACCATGTACTCATATTTCACTGGGACACTATTATCATGCTCCGTTATTTTTTAGCTAAATTCCAGCTTGTTCTGGCTGGAAAAGACCAGTACAATGGCTACTTCAGAGCTCCCTGAAGAGTCTTAGCCATTCTACGCTGCATTGGGAGCCAGAGACTGTTCCACATGTGGGCTTTTATTGTTCTATATAATAGCTCTGAGCATTGCCTTGCACAGCTTTTGAGTTTTCATGGTGTATGAATAGGATTACTGATGCAGTGGATCAGAACACTGATAGAAAAATTTTATTTTTACTCCCTCAACACCAAGTTGCATACAGGTTTTATGTGAGAGATATTAGAGGAAGGAGCTGTTTGCTGAACTGTTGCAGCTGGACTCATCTTCTTTTTTTGCGTCGATTGCAGCCATGTTAATCAGTTAACTGGCTTTGAAGGGTTCTGCTGTATGACAATCCTGCCTATGTGATGTGATGTGACTAAGCATGGGCAGCTTACTAGCCTCAGAGCTCCACTTTCATCTTCTCCATTCACTAGTTAAATCTTCAGAGGAAACACAGAGAGCACAATCACTAATCCTAATGGGCTGTGTGACCTAAATACCTCCTTTCCCTGGGTCAGCTGTGTCACATGCATTTCATTATAAAAAATAAATTGAAATGAGCCCTGATGTTTGTGCAAAACTGGCTAGCACATTTAAGCTCCTTGTTAGCCGATTTGTACATGTCCCATTATAAAATACTTGAGCCAACTAAAGTCAGTAAGCCAGTTAGAGAGAGAGAATTGGCATCCTAAATTGTTTAATGGAGGATTATATGCTCCTGCTGTACAGCTAGTGATCTGAAAGATTGGAGGCTTGTTGTCCTAATGAGGTTATATGGCAGTATATTTACGGTCTTGTCTCACTATCAGAATTGATTAGTAAGTACATTTGCATAATGTTGCTATTCATCACTATTGAAAGTGACATTGAGTGCTGCAGGTGAAGATGAGTGCAAAGAAACTTTCACCTCTAATGTTTTCCAGTCTACACTACTCTTGTGCAGATGGAAGGTGAGTGAGAAGAGCCTATCGACCAAGCTTGAATGATATTAATAATTGCAGACAACTATGGGCTGCCTTACTAGAGAATACCAAATGCTTCTGAAAAACCAGCAGAGGCAAGCTAATAAAAGTGCATTAATTATTGAAAATGGCAGGTTTTCAGTGCAGAGGACCCCATGTGAAAGGACCCTCTTTTAATAAAGAGGATCCCTGTAGTGAAAGAACAGCCTGCAGGTTTAAGCTTTAGCCTTTGGGCACCTGAGGCTTATGAAGTGTGCATGTGCTGCTGTACTCAACAGTTCACACAAAGAATGGATCTGCTTTCATGAAATGGAGCATCAGGGTATATCTGCATTTAAAGAGATTGGGCCTTTGATTCTTAACCTGAAGTGTTCACTGAATCAGAAATTAATAGAAGTCCATCTTTCACAACATTTAGCTAGGAATAGGGTGTTTATCTGAAAGTCTTTAAACACAATTTATTTATTACATGCTCAGATTTCGAAGGTGGGGTGCACAATGGCTCACAGAGTAGCATTGTCTCCCAGCTCCAGGGTTCCCACTTCAATCTTGTCCTCACTGGGTTTCTCCAAAAAAAACACGCTGGTAGGTGTTTTGGGAACTCCGAATTGCCCTTAGGTCTGAATGTGTGCTCCATCCATCCATCTGAACTGTCTCATACTGCCTCGTGCCCATTGTTCCAAGGATAGGCTCCAGATTCAAAGACTGCACTTTCTGATATACGTCTCCCATCATAATTCATCCTGCTCTGTAAAACATTTATGATAAAGTGAAAGCTAGTACCTGCTTATGTTGATAAAGACATAATATTTCCCATATGAAGCCAAAAATATCTCCAGTGTTCCTATAGCTGTCTGGCCTGGTGTAATCATTCTGGATGTAATAAAAGGAAAATACACATCAGATCATGAGTCTTTTGAGTCTATAAGTCTTGTTCATTTACTCCCTCACATGTAGTTCAGAATATCACCATTTTTTATTCTAGTTTGTTATAGTGCTAACTTCTTTAATCTCTATAATAAAGAGAATGCAAAATACACACACACACGCTTTCAATCAAGGACAAGTAGAGAATGAATGTCCCTCAGTTGGCGTTTGAGGTATGTATGGCAAAAATGAAATGATTGTGGCTTTCAGCGCTAATGTTAGGTCTGATCATCCATTATACAAGCTGCACACAAGGGGGGAAGTGAGGGCAAGCATTAGTAATAAAGTACTGTGTGTGTGTGTGTGTGTGTGTGTGTGTGTGTGTGTGTGTGTGTGTGTGTGTGTGTGTGTGTGTGTGTGCGTGCGTGCGTGCATGCGTGCGTGCATGCGTGTGTGACACCCTGTATGTGTGCACATAATTTACAGCCAGTGAAGTATTAGGCTTGGGTTTCTGTTGATTGGTTTCTTGATATGGTCCAGACACCAGGGAGAATGTGAGCAGACCAGCTGAGGATTTAGTCGCCACAGGAGATATTGGCACTGGTGTGTAGTGACAGACACAAGGCAAAGGTCGAGCCACAACATGCTGCATATGGAGGGATCATAATACATAGTCCCAGACAGAATATATAAACTGTATCCACTGCTCTGTTGTTATGGTAAGGTCAAAACAGTCATAAAATTGGTTCAGGTTAACAGATTGTACTTACTTATGGCTTCATTCCAACAAAATCACTTTAGCTTTTTATGCGAGATTTTACAATTTTATGCAAGATCAGGTTGGTTAGGTTAGAACAAGTTAAAGTACCCTAGAACTCCATTTTTTTAGTTAATGATTAATTCATTTTGCTGTGTGATTGTGATCACTAGGTAATTAGTTAGATTATTTAGTTTGGGTCAGTTTTATTAACACTGTTTAATTTGTTTACTTAAACAAATGCATAATGTTAATGAGTCTTTGTTGGTCACGTATACATTACAGCATAGTGAAATTCTTCTCTTCGTGTACCCCAGCATGTTAGGAAGTTGGGTTCAGAGCACAGGGTCAGCCATGATACAGAACCCCTGGAGCAGAGAGGGTTAAGGGCCTTGCTCAAGGGCCCAACAGTGGCAGCTTGGGCCCCTGAACTTCTGATCAGTAACCCAGAGCCTTAACTGCCAAACCACCACTACCACATTTTTTTTTTTAAACATAACATTTTTATAACATTGATTTTATAATATCAAGAATCAGATACTGAAATCCCAGTATCTACTTTTATTTGATTAGATAGAAGATACGTCATTTTAACAGTGAGTTGTTTAATTATGACTGACAATATTATCAAAATAGAAGCTTTTGGCGGGCATGGTGGGTTAAGCCTAGTTCATACTACATGATTTTAAGCCCGATTTGCAAGTCACCGAAATCGCCGACAAAAACCTTTGATGGGAGGCAAATCGGCGAGCAATCAGCACTCGCCCATTGTCAGTCGATCGTTATGTGTGAACTACTCAATGACACATCGCCAAGGCATCACCTACACCGGACAGATATTTGACATGATAAATATCTGGAGCTGTCAGCGACTCCACATCCTGTGGTGTGAAAAGTGAGGTCACTGGCAGTGATTGTGGCAATGAGTTACAGCCAATGAGAAAGCAAGGCATGGGGTGAGGTCATCGTGAGGAAGGGAAACACGTGAAACCTATGGCAGAAGCATACAGGGGAGAAGCTGTACAACTTTCTTTGTCTTTTCCTTTTTGGGGTTTCTTCAGCACAAATCATCGCGCACCGCTTGTTTCTGGTTTCTGACCACTTCTTTTTCACGCGTGGTTTTCGCATCATATATCCGTGTTACTTCTCGTGTGTGTTTTCATTGTCATTGTCAGATCGTGTACTGTGTGACCCCCTGTCACTGAGCAATGACCCAGTGTGAACACCACAACGACTTCAAGACTCCCAATTACAAGACAGCAAGTTGTGTAGTCTGAACAACACAGAGATCTACCGGCATTGAAAGTAGTGTGAACTAGCCTTTAGTGGATAGCACATTTGCCTCACACCTCCGTAGTTGGAAGTGCAAATCCCAGCTCCACTCTGTGTGCATGTTCTCCCTGTGCTTCAGGGGTTTCCTCCCCAGTCTAAAGACATGTGTTGCAGGCTGATTCTAAACTGCCCATAGTGGGTGAATGTGTGTGTGATTGTGCCATGTGATGGGTTGGCACCTTTTCCAGGCTGTCCCCCACCTTGTGCCTCAGGTTCCCTTGGATAGGCTCCAGGCTGCCTGTGACCCTGTGTAGGATAAGCAGCATGGAAATTGAAAAAGTTTTCAGCTGTTTTCTGTATAACACATACTATGTCATGTCTCTCGACTCTTTGAGGTCACTCAAAATGTTATGTTTAAATGCAAGGCAGTGGAGTGCTGTAGTGAGGGTAATATAAGTTACATATTTCATTGTGATTCTATTAACCCCAACAGTGTAGTTATGCATGCAGGGACCTTCAAACAAAGTTATAAAGTTACATATTACACGGTATTTTCAATAAATTCAGGTGTCAGTAGCATGTACTTCCTGGAGCAGCATATCCCTATATAATGTCCATCAAAAAGAGACACTTCTCATAGAGTTGCATATCAAGGTTGGTATCCAGCCCCCTAGAGGACATGATGATGGGCACTGTTTTATAGGTCCAGAAATTGTGTTGTCTTTAATGAGACTAAAAGTGGTTAAACCTACCTGAGGAGATTATATGAGAGTGGTTCAGTCTCTTGCAACCCATGGTTAATGTAGCTGACATACCACATTTCTTTCCATGCAACACATGGCGATGTCTCAGAACTGGTAAAAGAACTTTTAATCAGACGGATTGATTCTCAGCAACCATTGATGGGCCCTTGAGCAAGGCCCTTAACCCTCAACTGCTCAGATGTATAAATGAAATAAATGTAAGTCGCTCTGAATAAGGGCGTCTGCCAAAATGCCATAAATGTAAATATAGAGAACTGTAAAAATGACAAATCCATAGCCATATATAAGGTACCGTGAAAAAAGTTTCAGCACATGCAAAGAAATGCTGTAGAGCAAAGATGTTTCAACATTTCAACTGTAAAAAGCAGTAAACAGTAGTAAATTAAACAAAGTACATATTTGGTGTGACAAACAAATAAAAATAAAAATAGTAGTCTCAGGTACAATTAGTGCAGTGTTATAAGGAAATGAGCTGTAAAGTTTATTGAGCATGTTGCAGAACTAACCACGGTTCTTCTGGAGACTTTAACTGTTGCACTACTTTCTTGTGTTTTTTTTGTCTGAAAAGTGCTCTCTTACGTAATATGTTGCTTTCTTTAATGACATATGAAATTTTTCTGTAACATTTAATTTTGTGCTAGAAAACTAATGTTTGGGAATCTAAAATGTTTTTGTACTGACTATATAATGTAAAAGATAATCAAATAAAAAATCTATAACAAAGTTTATACTAAAAAAAAATAGGTTGCCTAAAACTTTTGCACAGTACTGTATAGCATTTCTGCATGTGAACAGCATGTGAATCTAATACCATGTAGGCTCCAATTCATGTAGACTCGTTGGCTTTTACTCCCATCTAACCAAACCATAACTTTAAATCAACCAATAAAATACACTAACAATAGAACAATACTTTTGATAAACATATATTGTTAAAATGCATGTGCTTATATTGTTGTGTTTTCATGAAATTCCTCCAAGTTGCTCTTTAAAACTACATGTTCAAGAGCACTGGTGAACAGGTTGTGTTTAAGTATAAGGGGAAAAGTTTGTCTAAAACGCATTTAGATTAGGGCGAGACATGAAGAGGGGGAGAGTGGAGCAGGCAGCCATTCTTACAGGCCTCTTGGGGGAAACAGTGGGAAATGTTTATGGTGAAAATGAGTGAGGAATGTCACGGGGATTCCCGTCCAGATGACACATGGCAGGAAATAGATATGGTTGATATGTAAGGATGGGCACATTTGTGTTTGAGCATACCACAGACTGTGCTCCAATTCTCTGTGGCCACTACTATTCCCTGTCCAACTTGCTCAGTTTAACTTTGATTTAAGACCCAGATAATGTGCAACTTTTAACATGAAACCATAGCTACTCTTCTTTGATCATTACTTTTGGACCTGCCGGATGCAATAAAAAAAGTGCTTCTGTTCACCTATATTCATTCAAAGAGAATGATCTGTGATTTATAATGTATGTGAGTGCTCCAGAGTCAGACTGTTCTACAGTCCATTTTTAAGATTTTCCCCTTCATGTAATATGAGGGTCAAGCGAATGAGGTCTGGAATATTAATACCTCATGGCCATCTGCAGTTTGAGTACCTGACTGCAGATGCTTTTGGCTATGTGTCCATCACATACCTTTCATATTTTGACTGGTAATTGGGTATTTTATCCTGGAGTCCACATGCCACTTTATGCTCATTCCTCTGAAGAAAATTCTAATGGAATTATAGGCTATGTATTTGCCTTTCTGTTTAAGAATAGTATCATGATTTGAACTGGCCCATGGAACAGAATAATGGATTAATTTGCTTTAGATGGATGTATCTTATGTGTCAAAAACATGCATGCCCATTTTTCTTCATTCCTTAGAATTCACTGTGATTTGTATTTTCAGCTGGGCTATAGAGGAAATCCAGGGCTATATCTGCTACTTATCTATAGGGCTGCATTGAAGAAATGTAACACAGTAACAAATAAATGTCACTGTATTAACACACAAGCTTCTAAATTTAGCATGCTTATCTTCGACTTCACAGCATTTTTTGATTTGGTATGAGTTCAAGGCATTGCTAGATCTCATATATGTCTCATATAGAAACACATGGTATATTATGGTTATGGTTTCTGCAATATGTACATTTATATAAAATTGAAATATATTATTGAATTCTAATGCAGCTGAACTGAAGCTCCATTGAGGATTTTCCTGGCATTCCTCTTACTGTATATCAAACATGGTTTCATTTTCCTTCATAGGAATGATTCACATTTCAAGATGTAAATCAGATGAGGCGAGGTCTAACATGTGCTAACGTCTGAAAAAATGACGCTTTATATCCCTTTCAAATTGATATGTTAGTAAAGATTCCAATATATGCAGTGGGAAAAGAGATGTTGTGCTATTTCTTCAGTATAAACACAATTCAGGAACCACTTACTCTTTTCTGTTGTTTCCCACTGAAACCAAGTATTGGTCGAGTTAAAAGCATAAAACGAAAAAATATAAATGAGGTTTGAAAGGACTTGTCAGAGAAGCAAGTTCCAGGGGATTTAGGCAGGTTATTGAGTTCCTAGCTCAGGTATAGTCTACATATAGTATGTATTATGGTCATGTGCACTGACTCAAGCGCAATGTGCACAGCAACACACCCTACAACAAGTGGCTATAATACACGGACCTTATAACAATTTCCCTTGCAGGATCAATAAAGTCTATCTATCTATCTATCTATCTATCTATCTATCTAAGGTCAAAACAAACTTTTTTGTATTAAAATGAGGTGAATGTAGTATGGATGGAATATGAGTGGATGCTATGAAAGCATCTTTGATGGTGTTTCTACAGACTGGCCATTTTACATCTGTTTTGTTACAGAAAATTCAAGGCAATGTCATAATGTTACTAATAACACATATAAAACATTTCAAAATAATTCAAACCTTTTCTCTTCATCTCGTTTATCATTGTGCTGTTCCTTTATCATATTCAGCTGTTCAACATATTCCCAGTGGAATGGTTTTGTCACGACTTCCCCTCGCACTAAGCGCGAGTGCACGCTTCTGGGTTTTAAGTGACCTTTTAAGTGACTTTGTATACATTTGAGTGCATCTGTGATGATTTCTGTCCTGTCTCCACCCCTGTGTTTTCATTGGTTGTTTCCTGTATGTGTGTCACCATTGTTTTCAGCTGTCTTGTGTTTCACCCCTGATTATGTTTGTTATTTAAACCCCTCATGTATATATGTACGTAACGAAGTATTGAATGTATTCACCGTGCCAAGCCTTTGTTCATCATGTTCTGTTTCATGGTTTTGGTCTCCCGTCTAGGTTCTCGTTTTGTGTTTTGCCTTGCCTAGGTTATGCCCGTTTGCCAATCGCCTGAACTTTTGCCTGTTTTAGACCACACTTTTGATTCACGATTTGGATTTGTCTGCCTGCATCTCTTTAATAAAGCTTATATCTGCATTTGCATCTGTCCTGAGCCTCCATTATTTGACAGGTTTCCTGGTATATTAAACATCAGACCCTCTGATGGGTCAGTGAAAGCGATACAGACACCCCCCTAACCATCAGATTCTGGCAGATACATTACATGCATCATGTCCAGAGAAAGCACTTATAGCTTGAACATTGATGGCTCATTTACTCCTTACAAAAACTGTAACAAGAGCAGAACATATATCATAAAAGCTGCAATGTGTCAGTGTAAGTGATTGCCTTGTTGACTGTTCTGTTATAACTTAAACTTAAAGAGGCCCTATTATGCCCCTTTTTACAAGATGTAATATAAGTCTCAGGTGTCCCCAGGATGTGTCTGTGAAGTTTCAGCTCAAAATACCCCACAGATAATTTATTATACCATGCTGTATACGCCCCTTTTTGGGTGGAAGCAAAAACATGCTCTTTTTAGTGTGTGTCTCTTTAAATGCAAATGAGCTGCTGCTCCCCGCCCCTTTCCAGAATTGGGCTGTGCCTTTACAGCTCATACTTTGGATAGTAGGGCAACAACAAAGGCTGGTTAAAGTACACACTGTTCGCAAGCAGCAAATGAAGACCAGAGGTGGTTTTTTTTAGTTACAAACCAGGTTTGTGCAGAAGTAAGTCTGGAATTACTGACGTCTCATTTCAGGCTGTTCAGAATCAGTCCTTTCTTTTGGGAGACGATAACTCCATTTGTCATGCACTTTGATTTTTGAAACTTTGCAGAATGTTTACATTCACAAACAGATATATAACACACTACATGAAAGGTAATGTCTGAGAAAGCTTAACAGGGGCATTTTAATGATCACTGATGTCACAGAGCAAACATAAAATGTTATTACTGTTGCTATTGAATTATTATTGCTGTTGTTATTATTTGTTGCTCACCCTCTACTGTGAACTGTGAAATAATCCATTTAACACTCATCTGTATACAAATGAAGTGTTGCTCATCTGTATATATTCATGTTTCTATCCATCTGTACATACATTGAGGTGTTCATAGTATACATATTACCATTATTATTGTTTTTTTTACTACTATTATTCTTATTTTTCTTTTCCTATTATATATTTTTTAGACATTTTTTTTCCAATTCTATTCCTATTTAATGTGGGTTCTTTCTTATCTGTTTTTTTGTGTAATTGAGCTGCTGTAACGAGGGAATTTCCCCAGTGTGGGATCAATAAAGTTTTTCATCTTTATCTTTATATTTCAGACTGATGCTTTGTAATACTTCTGTGCCGTGGTCATACCTAATGGCACATCGGAGAGTGTATTTCAGTAAAACCATCTTACATTATAACTGTAAACATGTCTGCCCACAGAAAGAAAGAAAGCATTTGTAATTTCTCGGACAAGCAACACAATGTGGCATTATACAGTCACTGTAATAGACTAATAGATTTTAAAAAATAATACTGTAATTCACAGAAGACTTAGATGATGCCCATTGCACTTATAGTTAGCCTTACTGAAGCCTAAGCTGTAATCATTTACAATACACCACTTTTACCCATGTTTACCCTCATACCATCCTGAACACTATCATTTGTGAGGGTGATTTTAAAAAGTCATTATCAGACTACAAAATTACAGGCAAAATGGCAGACTCATCAGGACATAAACATTAATCAGAGGAGACAGTATTTGGACCCTTGCACTTTCCCTGCCTATAAGTTAAATGTTACAGTATAAAAATACTGAAGAACAATTAACAGAACAAAGGCCCTGTTCCAAATACTAGGGTCTTCTCCTCTAAGTCTGCACTTTGGTGATGTCATCAAGGCACAGACCTATAGTGTAGGCTACAGGTGACACATAAACATGATCATTTGGGAAAGTCCTCGAGATTTTCCATTCCACACACACACACACATATATATATATATATATATATATATATATATATATATATATATATATATATATATATATATATATAAACATGAAAAAAATTTATGACATTTTGCTAAAAAAAAAAAAAAGAGAGACTTTTAGGACATGCTATATTTCAATAACAATTATTCTAGACTATTCTACTCTATTCATTTCTATTATATTCTGAGTGTCTCTATGCTTGATGACATCAGACTGCATACACCTTATGTCTTATTGGATTTCTATATGGTCTGTATAAATCCATCTGATGTGATTAGTCCTCACTCATAACCGTGAATGGTTGTGTGCAGGGGCGTTAGCTGGACTGTTAATTATGGGGCTGAGCCCAGATTCTTCTCCATCAAAAAAACATTTAAAAACGTACTTTGTAAATAGACCATTTCCATGCATTGATTTCTTGCATTTTTTTTCCAGCTCAGCTAGTACTGTAGAGTTTAGCTGCTACAGTGCCATGCAAAGTACATTATCTTTCCTTATGCTCTGCTCATATCATGTTCATGTAAACTGGAACTCATATGGACATTTATACACCTTATTTTTCCTGCTCAGCATCAGAGGATGTTACTGTTTCAGTTTCAACCCATTTACTGGTTCAAACAAACAAACAAACAAACAAACAAACAAACAAACAAATAAATAAATAAATACAGCATTTATCACATTTTCCTCACACTGACTTTGAGCTAGTGTTTGGCAGAATTGAGATCTGTCAGCC
This sequence comes from Ictalurus punctatus, assembly GCF_001660625.3. Classification (NCBI taxonomy): domain Eukaryota; kingdom Metazoa; phylum Chordata; class Actinopteri; order Siluriformes; family Ictaluridae; genus Ictalurus; species Ictalurus punctatus. The sequence goes on from NC_030429.2 coordinate 14,088,594, forward strand.
AATAAGACATGAGTATTTAAACATATTGTCCTGTAAACCCTGTCTGATTGGTCTCGCCTCCGTTCACTGAAGATATAAAATTACAACACTGCTGTCTTTTACTAACGTTAAGTTATGCAGTGACAAACTGCTCCAAGTGGAGAACTATTCGAGGCTAAAGAAAAAATCTTCAGGGCTACAGCCCCCAATGCCTAGTCCAGGTTACGCCCCTGTAGTGGGTGTCAGACCGCTACCGAGTCAGAGGTCGCAGTAAGGACCCATAGAGGGCGCACATGAGCACACTTTAGAGCTTAAAATTAGAAATAGGACACACTGCCGCCTCGAGACTTCGCAGGCTCGTGCCAACGCAACTGCACCATTTGGGACAGGGCGAAACCCTGATGTGTTCACATTTCTCGTAATTGTGTTATAGGAGGGAAACATGCTATCCGTGACATAGTCATTAAATGCATACATTCTAAGGACGATGTTTCAGATTTTTTTTTACTGAAGACATATGAAATATAAGTATTTAATGTTTTATATTTTTATTCATTCATATTTTACTAATATTTTTATATTGGATATAAATCATATTTTATTCACTGAAATGGTCAAATCAACTTGCCAGTCTTCAGTTCAGATTCTTGCATTATCGTAGTACTTGTTGTGTCACATTAGTGCGTTTCTATAGCTGCTGTAGTATTCTGTCACGCTGTAGTGTGGAGTAATTAGGGTGCACACAGCTCTCCGGTCTCCGCTGTGAGTCGCACCCTGAGTTCTGCTGCGGGTGCGATCCAGCGCTGCCCTCTGATTGGCTGACCAGCGCGTTCCATTGATCACGTGCCCGAGCCTCTTTCTGCGAGCGGAGCAGCCTGGAGTCAAGCTCACTAGCAGGGAGGCGGAGGAGGAGGACCTGAACACCGAGAGAGCGCGCTGAACATCTGCGACTCACACACACACACACACACACACACACTCACACACACACATCAGCGTCTGGATGAAGGAACGGTTCAGTTGTACGAGATTATGCTGTGTTCTTGGGAAGTCTGAGAATGAACGGAGATGAGCAGTTTGGTGCACAAGAGCGGTGAAATTCTAGCAGCACAAGAGAAATACCGCGTGCACGGCCCCAGTTTCTCAGCACACTTCTGTCTTACAGCATCGTGAATGGAGGAGGATATGTAGTGAATGAGTAGCTTGTGAGGCGGGTGGACCCGTAAGTTGCTGTCGGACGAGATGAGGGCAGTGTGGGTAAACTTGGCGGCGCTGCTGCTGCTCTGCACTTGTGCAGGCGTGCTGCACTTCTGGAGCGGGTTGGAAAAGCGGTTAGAGAGGAACACGCGTAGCGTCCGAGATCACAGCCTACATCCCGCCTATCCTGACCCATCTCCGGACCTTCCGGGAACTTTCCGAGCTTTACTCGCTGTTCCGCCGGGCTCCAAATTACAGTCGGTGCGCAACACCAGCGGCAGTGAAACGCTCTCATTCGGCAGTAAAGATAACGGACATGGGTTCGAATCCACAGAGCGCGAGCTTCAAGCAGGAAACCAGTCAAAGCAGTTTATAGACGATGGGATCTTTTGGAGTCGACATCTCGAGGATGGTGTGTCGATGGGCTTCGCAGAGGAAGACGCCCGCGCGTGGAGACAGCGAGTCCGCCGCGGCCGAGTCGTGTCCCTGGAGCCCGGCTGCGGCAGGACGTCCAACCAGCTGGCCACTTTCTCGGACGGATCCCGTGCGTGTGTACGTTACGGCATTAACCCAGAGCAGGTGCAAGGAGAAACACTGTCTTATTACCTAGCCGCTCTGCTCGGGATCACCAACGTGCCGCCGCTCTCGCTTTTGCGCCTCGATGGCGAGCAGTGGACGCACGTGAGGCGTCGCATGGAGGCGCTACAGTGGACACCGAGTGCCGTGGTGTCCCTCAGCGAGTGGGTGCCCGAGCTCAGCCCGGCCGTCGTGCCTGCTCCTTTTCGCCGCTCCGGCCTCGGGTTGCGACCGCTACAGCTCGAGCTTCAAACCAAAACGAAAGCGGAGCTGCTCGAGCTGGTGCAGTGGAGCGACCTGGTTGTGTTCGACTACATCACAGCCAACTTCGACCGGCTCGTGAGCAACCTGTTTAGCCTGCAGTGGGACGCCAAAGCCATGGAGAGAGACGCGAGCAACCTGCTGAGGACTCCTCACGGCAGCCTGGTCTTCATCGACAACGAGGCTGGACTAGTGCACGGCTACCGTGTGCTGGATATGTGGGAGAAGTATCACAGCGTGGCGCTCGGTTCTGTGTGCGTGTTCAGGAGGAGAACAGCGCGGCGCGTGGCGGAGCTGCACCGGCGAAGGGACACGCGCGCACGCCTGCTGCAGCTCTACCGGGACAGCGAGCCTTTAGCGACTGAGCTCGGCTTTCTGTCCGACGAGCACGCGAGGATACTACAGGATAGAATAAACAGAATTCACGAGCACATTTTGCACTGCAATGAAAAGCACGAAAAACTGTAAGGTTTTTGTCGTTCTGTGTTTTTTCCCCCCTCGCGTGGATCCTGCTATCACATTAGTATGGATAAGGACTGCTAGTTACCAAGGTGACCATTACACCACGCGACCCGTGAACTGTGTTCACTGTGACTTCTGAATATCTGGACTAGCTACCTCCTGTAGGGACAAACCTTTAAATGTGGCTAAATAGGCTACTGTTTGTTTTGTATATGCCATTACTTTAAGTTTTAAAAGTCTTAATTTCACAGGAAACACAATGCATATTACTTGTGATAGAATGAGTCATGATAAAATGTTGTTGTAAACACACTGGAGACAGGCCTAAGTGCTGATGTATGCTGCTTCTTCTGCCATTTTTGTCTTTTATTAATTGGGATGCACTAATCCCATTATTTCCATTTAGGGCGGGCTTAAATTATTGTTAATAAAGATCCCCAATATCGATCCAATATTGACCTCCTTAAAGTAACCGGGCAATTTTCTGCAAGCTTTTGTTTCCAAGTTTACAAAACATCGTCCATGTGATGCTGGTGTTATTTATGACATGTTGTGTCCTATGTTTAAGGCAAGGTCTCTTTTGGGCCAGTCAAATTTGTTGCAAGATACATCAGTGGCTCGTATCAGAAAATACGTCAAATAAGATAAATACTGATCCAGAATTTCACACAGTATCAGGCCAAAAGGCAATACTCAGTACTGGATGGATGAATCTCTATTTTTTAGAATATTTTCCTTGATAAACGGTTACATCTGGATTAACACAAGGCTGACAATATCTGTAATTTATTGACAGTACTTAGTTCTTTGCAGAGAGTGTTGAAATGGTAATATTCAAACTGCTGAAAGGTCAATGATTCATATAAAAGGACATCTTTGATTATTCTCCGTAGCTTCACAATTTCATTCATGGCCTTAATGAAGTGGTGGGATGTGCATTGAATTGAAAGTGTGTTGTGGGATTTTGCTTTGTGAACTCTGAATTCTATTTAACTAATTTAAATCACAATCTGTGATAACATTCCAGTTCTTTTTTATATTAAAAAAGTTGTCATTTTTACATGCCATTAAATCTAGTGGAACTAAAGTGTTTCACTATGTTGAACACTACAGCACTTGTCTGGAGTCTTATTTCTCTATGCAGAAGAGATGTTTTGGAAAACGTTTCTCTCAGTCGTGTACAATGGACCTATTGTGACAATGCAATTCCATACTCATATTCTCAATAATTCACTTCTTTCATACTTCATATAAGGCTCCTTTCTTCATAGCACACATTAGAGTCAGGAAATGCACAGTTCAGTGTGATTTCAGTGCTCCAGACACAACAGTCCTTTATTTCAGGGCTGCTTGTATTAATTGTGTTATGGAGACTGCAGTCCTTACTTTAGGTATGGAGACTGAGATCAGCCTTGTAAATGTACAAATATCAGTTAACTTGGCTTATATCTCAGTGTGCGTGGTGATAATTGGTGCTGCTAACAGCTAGTTCAAAGCATCTGATGTACGAAAGAAGCACATCAGATGACAAGTGACGGAGCTCTTGCACTCCAGGACATTTTTTTGATGTTCACTCATCAATACACAGAGTTTGTTCAATTATAGACAACATAGCTTCTAGTTTATATGTACTTTTTGCTTAGCTGGAGCTCATGGTGCTCTCCCTATCCTGGATTATGAGTAAGGGAAAGTAGGGAGATGTGCCTCAAAACCAGAGGAGGGATAAATGATCAAAGCAAAGTTAATGCTTTCCAGTCCATGCTCACATCTGTTTCAGCTCACGAAAAATACACTTACATCTTCGTTGATTTCCTTAGGACTTTTTTCTTCAGTCCATCCTGTGAGGTTTTTTTGTTGTAAAGAATGCAATGTCTGATTTGTCAAAGGTTAAAAATTTACCACACACAGAAACTTTAAATTCAATTGTTAGAATTTGGGACCAGGATTTCATGACCCGCAGTATCATGGTGGATATTTTATTCTCCTGTGGTGGTGTTTTTTTTTTTGTTGTTTTTTTTTTCCTGTTTACTTTTTAAAGTTTTTGGTTTAATATTAAACAAAAAAATATAACATTCCATTTATAAAACTCATAGAGAAACCTGTCTGTATAAGGTTCTTTCTGCCAACCAGTCATCACCAATCACCCAGAATAAATTTAGGATAAACACAACATATGCAGCATTGGCCATTAAATATCCATGTTCTATTTCCACTCTGACTGGAAAAAAAAAAAACAGACTTGAAAAAAAGTAACTTTCAGCTGTAGATGCTCCACATATGCATCATGAGAATAATAATTTAAAAAAAAATAAAAATAAAAAGTAAGTGTCCAAAACAGGTACAGTAAAGGTCTCCTATAATCTCTGGTTTTACAATGCAAAATGCTCTGGCACATTAGAAAGTCTCCAGTGCATTAGAAAGCTAACATTATGGTTAACATCAGATAACATTAGCATTAAATATTACTGACATTAACAACTTGCAATGCAGTTAAGAACTTTCCCATGTAACTGGGAACTGAAGGTCAGCTAGCAGACTTGTAAGAAGTGTTTATGTGGTTGCACGGAAGGATAGTACTGTGTACTCTAATGTATTTTAATATTTTTAATAATGTTTTATAATGAAATTTCAATGTAAAAATGTTAAGCAATAACTTAAGATATAAGAGGATACATTTAGAACACTAAACCTTGAAAAGCTGAAAAGCATATTTGATCATAATGACATTGTCTTAATAGGTTTAAAATGTCTTGCTAAATAAATAAATAAATAAATAAAGGCCAAGTAGAACCTTATAAAACCAACCAGTATTTGATCTTATATATCTATTTAGCTTGTATTAAAAAAAAAAAAAAAAAAAAAAAGTCTCAAAATTTCAGTAATGTAAATGTAAAAAGTAGGCTTTGTTGAGCTGTAAATATAAATTTCTGAGTTTTGTTAGCTGAAAAGACAAACTTCGATGTCAAAATGGCTCTTTACCTAGATAAAACCTTATAATACTGAAGTCTTGATTGTACTATAGATAGGGAGTGTCATATCTTCTTCTGCGACAATATAGACAGAGAAGTTACTGTGTATGTAGACAACAAGAATGTGCAGCATGATGGTTAATATTGTGCTGGTCCTTGTTTTTTTTAGCTAGGGATTTTTTTTTCCTATAATGCAGTGTTGTAGTTAGATTTTATAAGAGTCTCCAGACACCAGGGATTACAGAACCCATGTAAAGCTGACACACACACACACACACACACACACACACACACACACACACACACACACACACAATCATATGCACTTTACCCAACATCTGGACCATGTTGTTCTAAGTTGAAAAGGAAAGTTGCCTCCCTGTTTCTTTTATTCAGCCTTTTAAAATAAACCCTCAAGTAGACCTTAATAGCACTGTGGGCTAAAATCAAAGCCACCACTGGTTTGTTCGCACATGTGCCCCTTATCCATGTCTGGGCTTTGTTACAGCTTGTCTCCCATCACGAAACCACAAAAACATCCCACGGACAAAACCAGTGTCTCTCAGACAGCCACTTCCCTAACCCCCCACCCTCCACCCCCCTGCTGTGCGACATAGCCTGTTTACCACACTCCCCCACTGGTCACTACAGAGACCAGGGCAGCCCATCTGGACTTTGTTTTAATGGCATGGCCTTGTGACCTCTCTGCTCATTCTTCCTGTCAGCAATGGGTCTGCTTAAAGACAGCCTCAGGGCAAACCTGGCCTTTAGTCCTTAGCTAGGACCTGCTTTATTGGGCTGCACTTGTAACCATAAAAAAAATCAGGAAATTGTTAAGAAATGGTCACAGATCTGCAGAAAAGTGGAAACTCTGGATATAAAAAGTTTGGCATATTGAGTTAATGTAGAACTAGCTGTATAGGTGGACCAATTGAAACCCCTGTGACCTATGCAACTAGTTCCCAATGCTGCTCGTACAATACACGTGGACTGCTCTGCACTCCTCTAGCACACCCATGTAGACTGAGGAAGTGTTTTTGAATTAGCAGATGAGTTTAATCAGGTGTATTAGAGCAGGGGAAATAAAAATATCCATAGCACAGGTACTCTAAGAATACCAGATTGTTATTCTGGCTGATACCCAGTCTGAAGGTATTCACAGGGACGTCTCTGTTTCCCACAAGGGGCACAGGAGACACAAACACATAGCAGACATTCCAGAGGAAGAAGATGTTTGCATACATTACCTTCAGGACAGCAAATTCCCAGAGGCCCAGCTGTTTACCAAGGCCTCACTTTCAACTGCAAACTATGCATCTGGCTTTTTCATTTATTCTATTGAAATATATTTTTCAAAAATATAACTTCTTCATGTCTTATACACGTCTGATCTATTATTAATGAATATGCACATAGAATACATCTTTAAGGTTTTATAGCAGTAAAAGCAGTAAAAAGCAATAGTGCATGAAGAAATTCAATCAAGTTAAAGAGGTATTAGACATAATAATGTGAACTAATATGATTAGAGACCAAATAAATTCTGTATTGACAAAGGACTACACCTTTTTACTAATGGATCTGTTTTTGTAAGCATTGTAGCAGGGCACATTATGTATAAAAGGGCAATTTGAGAGAAAAGTTTAATTAGCTCCTAGAGAATGCTACCACGAGGACTCAAGGTTGGGATTGCCAGTTTAAGTGTGCATTTGGCATTCTTTCAGCGTGCTGGACTACAAACTTTCCGTGCATGAGTGATTTGATCACATTACAAACAGAGAAGAGAAAGACATTTAGTTACACTTGGCTGGCTGGACTTGGCTGGCAGGCAAGATGCCACACTAACGTAAGGTAGATAGCCAAATCTTCCAGCAGCCTTACCCAAACTGCATGTGAGTTTGGGTGTTATTTCACTGCAAAAAAGCAGTCCTCCACCCACAATGTTCTCATAAACAAACTCTGAGGCGAAGGCTGGCTTGCTCTAATGGCACTTCTGCTGACTGCTGAAAGAGTCATTTGGAACGTCACATGGAAAAAGCCCTACAAGGTCTAAGCGCGATTGTAGAGATTTATAGTTGGTGATCAGAAAGAAAAAGAGCACTTACATCAGATAAAGTCAGAGAACAAAGGATCCACATACTTACTGTATATAAATGCTAGGCACTCTCTTGTGAAATCCACTTTTACTTTAACTACAATATCTATTTCCCTCTTTGTCTGTCGGACTCTCTCTTTATCAATGTCAAACTCGAATACACACATACAGGGTGTACCAAAATTCTCCATACATAGGGGATATTTACAATTTTTACAAAATGTAACTTTATGTACAAAACATCCTCTATATGATTGCCATTTTTTGTAAACACATATAGAGTCGTCTCTCTCAACTTTGGCTCCCAGTCTGGCAACAGTGTCATATGTGCTGTGCTTGCCATGTCAACAGTCAACTTGCCAACAGTGTCATATGTGATGTGCTTGCCAAATGTTATCTGGGAAAAAAAAAAAAAAATTATATAAGTATGAAAAATTCTGGAAGACATTTTGCTAAAAAGTATTAATTTACACTATGTACGGAGACTTTTGGGACACCAAGTATACACAATTCTTTGATTTTTTTGGAGGGCTTTCAAACAAGAAAGGAGGGAAGGAAGGAAGAAAGAACGAATTACAATAAAATATCTGCTTTTTTACATATTCCACCATTTATCCTTTTCTGTAAGCCATGCATGAAAATGCAATCGATTATAAATGGTTTCATTTACCAAAAATGGTTATATTTTTGCATTTGCATGATTGACTTGGAAAACAAATTGTGTTGATTGACATGCTCAGTGAATTTACGTACATCCTGGAGGGGTGAAGTTTGCCGATCCATCTGCATAATCTTCAAAGAATCATCTCCAGTACAATGAGCTTGCTTATTTGCACGGGCCTCATCACTATGGAAATGGACAATTTCTTATTAAGAATAGTGCAATGGGGGGTGTGGACTGTTTTGAGATATAAAACCCAATTCAGATGGTATTATAACTATGTTTTGGAACTTGAATAAGGATGCAGATGAATATTGCTACACAAATGTACTGCAGTGGATTGATTATTTGGAACTGAGCTGAGTATGATCCATTTAAAAGAACATGATGACATGGTGACCTTCTCACCTTTAGATAAACCTTTAATTCTGCAAGTTCTGCATTCACTCTGAATAGAAACAGCAATCAAGATTCAAGATTTTGAAAATTCAAGATGATGAGTGTCAGCATCTATTAAAGTGGAACAGAATATTTCTGTGCTCATTAATATGTCATGTATTTCATGTGGATAACCACTGTACACTATTGAATATATATAATGAATATAATATTCATTCATTCATCTTCAGTGGTCAGAGTCACGGTGGATCTGCAAAACTCAGTACAGACAGTAAAATGAATACAGCACCCTGGAGCTGCACACATAAAAATGAGTTGACCTCAGCATTAAAAATGAAGGCGCTATGTTTCAAATATATTATCCAAGGGACAATAGCAAAGCTCACGTTCTTTCATATAAATCGTGTCTAATGCTAAATATACATATAACTGCCGCCTGTTTTCTGCCCTTAGACTCTTGGTTAAAGGCATTTAATGTTCCAGAAGCATGTGTGTATCCAGTTGTATCTTTGAGTAAGCACATAATTTGTTTGCACAAAACCAAAGTAATGCAGCCATTTGTATGTAAATTGCGATTTGTGCTACTTCACAGGCTGCTCATATCTTAAACCAGAATTTGCTAGCTAAGGAATGGCACACTTGACAAGGACAGTGGTGCCACATGCAAGGTGATTACAAGCTTAGTGTTACAGCTCTTTAACTACTCGAACACGTCTAGTAGTTCACGTTACGATCCTGCAAGCACTAATCCTTCTTGTTTGTCTCAGAGATGATTCTTTGGGAGGAAGATAGCAGCTTGGGAGAAGGAATCAGACAGTGAAGATTAGGCCTGCATGGGCTTGCTAATGTGTGCGTCCATTCAAGACAACATTCAGACAGGTTGGCGTGTCTTTAAATCTCCCCCTGTCAGGATCTTTTCAATGAGTTGGCAGCCAGGAGGCTGGAGATATGAGTCACTGAGAATCACAGGTCTCTTTCAGGCCTTCTTAGGCTCTGAGACATAGCTATTATGGTACAATAGTGGGTGTGGTGGTCTACTTTGTGAAGAAGACAATGGTCTGTATAACACATAAAAGCTGCCGAAGTGTGAGGAAGTATTTTGTGCTTCGGATTTTGCCAAAGCTACACATACAAAAACGCTCCATAAGCCGCACAGAGATACAGAGACAGAGGAAATGGGTGGCATCAGTGACCACGGATTTCAAAAAGCAAATATTTATGGTGAGCAAGCCAGTTAGAGGGCAGGTACGGCTAGCCTGCATTGGAGACCTTTTTGATGTTTCAGACATTTTAATGCTATCGATCTTCCTGTTTTCTCACTACATATTCAAAACCAAAAACAATCCCAAACAGGACAATGGAATCTAAAACAATTACACTGGCATGTCTCAACCAGTTCCCTAGTTTAATAGTCAGGGCACTGATCAGAGAGTCAGCCATTTTAAGGGATGTCTCAATTCGCAAAATCCTTCCAGTGCATTGGAACATTTGCTTGCTAAAAAATCTGATAATGCCCTGCAAAAAACCAGGGAGCATCAATGCTCACTATGCTCCCTTACTGAAAATAACGTTATGTTTTCTGAAGCCTCTCAGTTCCAAAAAACATGGTGGACGGACTCTCATCCAACTTCCAAAAACAAATGTAGGTAGCTTGTTATCGTTGTTGTACAAGTAAATCTCAAATTACATATTACATATACATATGTTAACAATTTTTAACTTTATATATGTTTGTTTGAGTCAAACAACTTTTCAGTGTTTAATGATTAAAAAAATTAAATCTGCTAGCTAGTGTACTAGCATATTGCTTGACGTACCAGAACAGAAATGTGTGTGATTAAGCTAACAAATGTATATGACATATAAAACGTATTTTGTTTTTTTTGGTGATATTTTACAACGTGAGTACGTAATCGTGTTGCCAGAAATTGAGTTATCAGTGTGCCAATGTGTATTGAGCCAGGGTGCCCAAACTCTTGTACACAATATACTGATTCACGACTTAGGGAACAAGGGAGCTGATCGAGACATAGCCAGTGATGACTGTTAAAGTGAATGCATTTCAGCACACCACACCATTGATAAGTTCAACATGGCAGAAGTGCTTAACATCCATCTATTTTCTGTACTACTTATCCTACACAGGGTTGTGGAGAACCTGGAGCCTATACCAGGGAACCCTGGAATGGATGCCAACCCATTACTGGACACCATTCACACACTACAGACCATTTAGAGATGCCAATCAGCCTACAATGCATGTCTTTGGACTGGGGAAGAAACCCCTGAATCACGGGGAGAACATGCAAACTCCACACACACAGGCCGGAGGTGGGACTCGAACCCCCGACAGTGGAGGTGCAAGGCAAATGTGTTAACCACTAAGCCACTGTGCCCCCCTTGGATTAACATTCTTCTATTAAATGCAGCAGAATTACTATATATAAAAGCAAGACAGATTTCTGTTATATATCTACTGTTTATTTTATTATTTTAAAACGTTTTGATATCATATGAAAAATGAATATAGGATAATACCGCTGTTATAAATACACTAAAAATGGGTTGCGCTTTTTTGTTGTTGTTGTTTTTATAGAAATTAAACTGGTTGAGATACAGATGGTGCTTCTATTGACACAAATATTCAACCAAGAAATCTAACCTTTTTCTTTTCATTTTTCTTAAATTTTCCTGCCATTTTCTCCCCAGTTTTGGTCACTTGCCAATTCTCACCCATCAGCCAATTCTCCCATATCATACAGCAGCTACCAACCAGGGATGTTGAATACTCTCTCTCTCTCCTCTCTCTCTCTCTCTTTAAACACTGCTGCTGAGAGCACCTCCATGGATCAGCTGATTGTAAGACATAATCAGACAAGGTGGCTGTAAAGACATCTCTCCTTGCCACGTGAGCTGCATCTAAACTCCAGCTGCTGCATGTGGAACAAGGCAGACCCAGTCACCTGGGGAATTTTATCCCATTTTATTTTCACTTTCTTGCCCTTTCTATTTCTTTATTGCTTTTTTTTGTTTTATTGCTTTTTCACTCCTACATTTTCTACTTCATAAGACAAATGCTGTGACACTACTGCAGAGAGAAATATTTCTGGAATAAAGATATGAAAATTCATATTTTGTACTCATATTTATCCTGGAGCCCTGCAGCTGAGTCAAGCGCTATAGAGGGGGAGTGAGATATTAGAATGGGACCCTACTAGTCTCAGTGTGTGGATATACATTCACTGGCCAGTTTATTAGGAACTGCTGTACACCTGTTCATTCATGCCATCACGTGGCTGCAGTGCAAAGCAAATTAACAGAACATCGGGATGGATAAAATGTGATTGTGACGAGGAGGAGAAGGAGGGAGTGGCCAGGTTGTGAGGACGCACGCCTGGCACTGAGTTGTTTAATCAGTGGGAGAGAATGATAAAGGAGCAGCTGGAAGTGCCAGAGAGAGAGAGAGAGAGAGAGATGCGCATGCACTTTATGTTTGACTTACATTGGTGTGTTTGTTTTATGTAGAGATACCGATGCTATATTTCTCAGCCGATACTGATAACCGATTATTCAGACTGATATCGGCCGATACCGATACTGATACCGATAGTTTGGTGGTTCTGCATTTTATGCCTTCTTATAATTAATAATAATTAATCCCACAATTCTGAAGGAAATGCAAATAAAAACCTTATTTTCTGGGGTTTCCTCCCCCAGTCCAAAGACATGCATGGTAGGCTGATTGGCGCGTCCAAAGTGTCCGTAGTGTATGAATGGGTGTGTGAGTGTGTATGTGATTGTGCCCTGCAATGGACTGGCACACTGTCCAGGGTGTACCCCGCCTAGTGCACAATGCTCCCTGGGATAGGCTCCAGGTTCCCCGTGACCCTGAAAAGGAGTATGCGGTAGAAGATGGATGGATGGATGGATGGATATGAAATACACTACTCTACAAATATATTTTTCTGTGCAATATATACTTTTTTGTCAACCTATTTTCATTTAAATCTTTCAACGGTGTACAGGCGCTTTGATTCAGCGCGAGCAGCTCTGCAAAAAAAATTGACTGGATGCCGAAACTCTCACTTCACTGTTGCAGCATCCGGTGTAAAACTTTTAGCAGTGCAGAGATTACAGTGACTACAAACTGTAGTTTTGTCATCATTCCACACAATAGACATCATCTTTACACAGAGCATGAAATCAATGTTCTTTCCCACCCTCTTTCGATTGACAGGATATAATATATCAGGATATAATATATCGGCCCTGATCATCGGATGTTTTTAAACTGTCGACCAATACATCGAGGCATCTCTAGTTTTATGTTCTTTTTATTATTAAATATTACGTTTACGTTCAGAAAGTTCCCGCCTCTTCCTTGCCCAGCTTTGAAGTTTGTTACAGTGATTTCAGGGGCTTTGACTGTGGCATGGGTGTTAGTGCCAGAAGCAATGGTTTGACTGTTTTAGACACTGCTGATCTCCTCAGATTCTCAACAATCTGAAGCATTTACACAGAATGATGCGAAAAGCAAAAAAACCATTCAGTGCGTATGAGTTCTGTGAGTGTCTTGCTGATGAAAGAGGACAGAGGAAAATGGCTGGACTGTTTTGAAATGAAAAAAAAAACCCATTGCCTGGTCTTTTACCAAACTTCAGCAGTCCAGTTTGGTGAGACTGTGCCCACTGTAGACTGTAGGATTGAAACCCGATGTGATCGTCTGCTGTTGTAGTTTATCCACCTCAGAACACTCGAGTTTTCTGTGTATTCTGTGTGCTGTATATACGCAGTGTGTTCTGAGATGCTTTTCTGTTGTAAGGTGTGGTTATTGGAGTTACTGTGTTAACATTTCCAAACTGTCTGTGATGTTTGGAAGTGTGTGTGATTATGCCCTGAGATGCGTTGACACCTTGTCCAGGTTGTCCCTTGCCTTGTGCCGCAAGTTCCCTGGGAAAGGCTCCCTGTGACCCTGCGTAGGAGAAGCGATAAAGAAAATGGATGGATGCTGTATGTGAAAATCTCAGGAGGTGATCAGGAGATCAGCAGTTTCTAAAATATTCAAACCAGCCTGTCTGGCATCACCAAAGATGCCACAGTCGGTGTTGTCAGAGTTCATATTTAATCCCCATGCTGAAGTTTGATGGGAACATTAACTGAACCTCTTGACTTGCCATGTGATTGCCTTATTGGGTAATTGCATTAATGAGCAGGTGTGCAGATGTAAATAATGAGGTTGTGTGTGTGTGTATGTGTGTGTGTGTGTGTGTGTGTGTGTGTGTGTGTGTGTGTGTGTGTGTGTGTGTGTGTGTTTGTGTGTGATGTTTGTTTTGTATGTCCACTTGTGTCACTTTACATTATGTGGTATGTGTGAGAGGTGGAAAAGCAGATGGGAGGATTTGGGCTGTGTGTTTTCAGGAATGCTGCCTGCTTGTGCTTCAGTGATAGTCCTCTCTCTGGGCATGACCCTTTCCATGTAGTGTTTATCTAACCTTCCATCCCCCTCTCTTCTTTCCTCTCTGTCTCTGTCGTCTCCTTTTAATTGAGAGCCATGAGATCTCCATGGTCAATCAGAATTTCATGCTGCCATCATCACACACAGAGTCAATGCCTTTGGGATTCAGATCTGTTGAGCTTCTTATCTAAACATACCTCCGTCTAATTTTGGTCACACAGCAGGCCAAATGTGATTTATTCCTTCAATCCGATTTTCGCACCAAGTCTCTGCAGTGCAAATTACAAACGACAAAATCTGATTACAATATGAGACAAGACATTGTTGCTCCAGGCCCGTGTACTCTCCTCTCCTTACTCGCCTTCTTGCTGAATTTCATACATATATATTGTCACAGAATTCTAGACATCAATACGTCGAATTTATACCACATGCAGAAGTGTCTTGAAATTAAGAGATTTTTTTTTAACTATAAAAAAAATTATAATAATTTCCTACAGAAATTGTTACATCTCTCACTGAAAAAGTCCATACATTTAGTTGAATAATATATGATCACATGTGAAAAACATTTGAAAGTGCATTTCACCATGTTATGTCCTCCAATGTGAACTCACAAAAAACATGTGACCACCAAGTAAAAAAAATTTCTCTTTAAGAACAATTGTATCTTGTGTGTGTGTGTGTGTGTGTGTGTGTGTGTGTGTGTGTGTGTGAAGGGATGTAGATATATTTTGACAGAGGATTTAGTGTGTGTGAATAATCTCAGTCATCTCTCCACTTCCCTTCATGTGCTCATATAAATCCTACTGCCTTGATCTGACAGAGGTATTTCTGAAGCATGCTAACGTGCGTGGACGCATAGGCACACACACACACACACACACACACACACACACACACACACACACACACGCACACACTACAATTTATGACATTTTGATGAGTAACAAAGATGTACAGAAAGTTGATGAGGCAATTTCAAAGAAAACCTTTGTTTTTATTAATGCCCCCCCCCATGGCTCCCCTCTGTGTAGATGTGACAGCTGGAGCTGCTCATTCACTCCTTTTTTCTGTTGCCTTTGCTATTTTTAAAGACAACATCGCAGTGCAATGGTAAAGTGTCAGTTCAAAGCCTGACGCCACACGCCTGTGTTTTGTATGCAGAATTAAATTTACTGATGATTAAAGTTACTCAGACATCAAAGCCTCTGTTAATGCTTAGATTAAATGGCAGGATATTTATTTCACAAGAACCTTTACAGCTGTTAACAGAGTAAAGCAGCAGATCTATTGTGTGGGTGTAATTTCTCTCAGCTCTCTGCACATTTGTCTGATTGTCTGTATCTTTGTGTGTGTGTGTGTGTGTGTGTGTGTGTGTGTGTGTGTGTGTGTGTGTGTGTGTGTGTGTGTGCGTGTGTGTGTGTGTGTGTGTGTGTGTGTGTGTGTGTATGTGATGACATATCTATTATAGTTGTACTATTTGTGTTGATTGATAATGAAGTAGTTAAAAAGCCAAAACTTAGGAAACTGGTGAACGTTATGCATGTTAACCTTTTCAGTCCCAGTTGTTTTTAGGAGAAAGTGTCTCCAACACGACCTCTGTGACCTTTCTCATAAAGTTAGCTTTGTGTAGCATTTGAATGTCCTTTGTTTGACTCGAGTGGTGCAGCCTCTGTATATACATTCTCGTTAGCCCTTCTCTCTCTCTCTCTCTCTCTCTCTCTCTCTCTCTCTCTCTCTCGCTCTCTCTCTCTATCTCTTTCTCTCTCTCTGTCTCTATCTTTGTCTGTCTGTCCCGCTCTCTCCATCTCTCTCTCTCTTTGTCTGTCTTTCTCTCCCTCTCTCCCTCTCTCCCCCTTCTCTCTCTCTCTCTCTCTCTCTCTCTCTCTCTCTCACACACACACACTCTTTGCCTCTCTCTCTCTCTCTCTCTCTCTCTCTCTCTCTATCTCTCTCTCTCTCTGTCTCTATCTTTGTCTGTCTGTCCCGCTCTCTCCATCTCTCTCTCTCTTTGTCTGTCTTTCTCTCCCTCTTTCCCTCTCTCCCCCTTCTCTCTCTCTCTCTCTCTCTCTCTCTCTCTCTCACACACACACACACACACACACACACTCTCTTTCCCTCTCTCTCTCTCTCTCTCTCTCTCTCTCTCTCTCTCTCTCTCTCTCTCAGCTGAGCATGAATGATAGATTTTTGGATATAAATAGAAAAGCTTGACAAATTTCTTTGCTGGGCAGAATGAAGACTATCTTTCTCTCTCCTTCTGTCTCGCTCACCTTCTATTTGTCACACACATGCAGAGATACAGTGACAAATGAAACACAGAAATGAGCAACATCTAGATATGGAGTCTTATTTCATTTTTATTTAGTTACACCTGTAGTGAGAGGGTTGTGTGTTTTACTGTTTGTTTCTAAAACTATCTACTGCTCAAATAGCTGAACCTAAAGAGTGCTGTGCTTTTTTGTATTGAGCACAACCTCTTCAATAATGGTACTTTCAGTAAAAAAAAACTATAAATAAATGTTTAAGTTCATTCATTGATCTATAGTAACCAGTAACCTCTGGATCTGAAGCCTGTCAGAAGACTTAACATGAGGTAGGGTGGTACACCAGTCCATTACAGGACACCACACAAATAGCATACCAAACAATATTTTTTTACAACACAATCCCAGAACAAACATTCTGACCATAAAATGTTCCAACTTCCCAGAGAATAAAACACTAACGTTCAAAAAGTTTCTGCACTGCCCTAAAAACACTGCACATTGAAATGGTAGTGTTAATGTTCCTACAACTGTTCCTACAGTACAAGGGCAGTGGTAGCTCAGTGGCTAAAAACATTGGATTCCCAGCAATGTAAATCGCTCTGGACAAGGGCATCTGTCAAATGCTTTAAATGTACAACTAAATGTTTCAGGAACACCGTGGAAACCTTTAGAACTATTATGTGAAGATGTTCATAGAACACTCAGAGAACTTGACACATTGAAATTTCTCGAACCAAACGGTCCTAGAACCATAACATCAGAAAACCTTCCACTAACTAAGATATTTTTATTCCTTAAAGTGTTATTTTCATTTCATCATATTTTCATCAATAATTTGAGTCAAGATTTAATTGAAATTAAATGTATTGCTAATATTGCAACTTCATTAAGCTGGTTATCCAAAAAGCCAATCAGACAAATATTTCTTCCCTATTGATCATAACTAATATTATTGTAACACGTTGAAATAAGGAAGTCACTTTCTATAAAAAAAAGAACCCCAAGTTTTGTTGTTTCCTATTTGTTTTGAATGTGCAGTGGAACACACCCACATATACATACTCACCTGTCTCGCTGTCAGAAGGTAACACATTGTATACAATGCAAATACACTTAAGCAGCTTACACTCAAGAAGTGCACTTGCATATCCATTTGGGCCTTAAGCCAGACAGGTGATGTTCCCTTGAATTTCAATGAAAATGTTCAGACTCACTCTCAGTCCTTTTATCATCTGGAACAAATTACACAGCTGGCACACATCATCATACTTCAGTGTCTTTGTCCGTACTGATTCTAGCTAAGCAGTCTCAGAGAAAATCCACAGATCCACTGTGACCACTGAATGGATCACAACTCATTTCTGCCTATGTATTATTTGTTTTATTCATTTATTCTGGGTGCGTATCACATAATCTCATAATCTGCTTTTGTTCCAAGTTGTTTTCTCTTTAAAAGATGAGCCACAGCTGGCAAACATAGACAGACACAGACACAGACACACACACACACACACACACACACACACACACACACACAGTCTTTATAGCTAAATCTGCACAGTGCTCTGTCACTACACACAGTAGTTTTAGAAGTTGATATTGAACTCAAATTGAGAAGGACACAGAGACAGGTCAGCTTTTCATCCTTTTGTGTCTTTCTCTGTGGAATGAAATTCAATCTCATTCAATCTTTACGCTGTACCACCTTCCCTCCTCTTCTCTCACACTCACAAAATCCCATCACTTAATTCATACACATAACTTACACTTCTTCTGTCAGTGCTCAAGGCTTGGCAAATATAAAAGAAGCACTTTGTCCTTTATTTTTGACCTTCAAATTGCTCATAGAATACTGTCAAAACCTCAGACATCAGCATTATACAACACAGGTTAAAAAATGATTGTGTTGTCTTTTCCTACAAAAAAGACACTGTTTTGCCGGGGTTTTTTTTAAACCACCTACACTCAGTTCTCGCTCTAAATACATAGTACGAGGTGGTATATGGATATTCTTTAAGTGGAACAAGAGTTCACTCTAAAGGTGAGTACATCCAAAGTGCTAGATGTCTGTAGGAGGGAAGGGAAAACAGTAATGCTACATCTCCACTCCATGAACAGGCTGTTTCTGGATCAGATTTATATTTTGCTTCAAAAACCAATATGTTTGGAAGCAACACTAAACTAAAGCATAACAATATGATTCAGTTTCAGCTCTTCCAACCAGCAGGGTCAGTGAGAATCACCTGGATATCTTCTTGTCCATGTGCTCACGCATTCCCAGGCCTTCAGCAAGGTCACAGTGTTGTATCGCTGTGATACAGCTATTTTTTCCTTTCTTTTTCTTCTCATTCACATGTCCAACCACATGTACACCACATGGAGATATCTGTGCAAGAGCCTTTACAAGCTCTGGTACTGCTGTTGGCTCCAAACATTCTCAAGCCTCAGGGTCTCATCACCGTTTGATCCTGAAGTTAACATCTGAAGTTAATTTTCTCTTTGACAGAGGCACGCTCAAACGGGTAGATTCCACTGTTCAGAACAAATGGTTCAACATACTTTCTCTTTCAAAAGAAGGATGGTTGTTACCCAATTCTTGCTTCGAGAACTGGTTCTTAAAATCCACCTCCTTCTATCTGTTAAAATCATATGCCATGCAACCATAGATCACATTGGTGGAACTGGAATGGTCCCATCACCCCAGAGCACAAATGCTTTTTAACCCTTGCCTTCCGAGGACAGGTGTTCCAGTTTAATGTTTTAGAATTTGGCTTCTCATTAACGGCATGTCTCCCATAATGGCTAGAGTATTAGGCTACTGACATACTTGGATCACTGGTTGCAGTGTGCCCTCACCAAAGAGCAGGAATTTCAGGACACATTAAAGTTACCCCTCACAGTAACAAGAGTGCAGTAGTTCCATTCTTATAACAATTTGGTTATCCAGGTGATTCTCACAGCCCCTGGTACTTATCCAGTGTTTGTAGAACCACTGTTCCACATGAAACTAGCAGTATTTAATGAGATAAATGGTGGCATTCTGTTTAAAATAGAATAATATATATATTAGAGAAAACTAATCATATAGACTTAATTCTCATAGTCGGAAAGGCTTGATGTTACATTCCCAAAGGAGTTGCTAAGGTCTATTTTGCAAGTGAGAACAATAACAAGATTTAGGGTTGGAAGGATGGTATGGACTTGTGGAACATGATACCCTGGCAGAGGTTTGGAATTATGGATAAAGACTTTATTACAATGACAAAAACACTACACTGAGACTTGCAAACCAATGAAATATTCAAACAACAAAAGAAATACAGTCAAGAATTTGTTTGTGAATATAATATTATTGAGAACAGGGAACTGTATTTTAAATAGCTAAAATAACTGCCAGAAACAGCAAAAGAAAACTGTAGAAAGAAAACTACACTGAGGCTACTTACTGTGTCTAGACATTTAACAATACCTATGTGATGAAATGTAGGAGTGTGTACATTCCAATCCATTCTAACTCCAAAGGATTAGCATAAAAGAAGAGTGAGAGGGAGAGGGAGAGAGAGAGAGAGAGAGAGAGAGAGAGAGAGAGAGAGAGAGAGAGAGAGAGAGAGAGAGAGAAACTAACACCATAAAACCAATTATTAGTATTAGCTGCAATAATAAGCTAATCAGCAACGGCAGGTTAAAGGAGCAAAGAAAAAAAGGTAAGAGAATAACCAACGAATAAAGCAATTAAAAAGCAGCAAAATAAATGCAGAAACACATAGGACCACCATGCAAATAAGCTACTGTACAAGCACTGAACATTATTCCAATCTGGAAATCTGTGTTTATGGTCTCATAACAATGGATAAAAATGGATATAAATGCAATCCTACTAATTACAGAGGGGTTTGTGTGAACAGTAACCTGGGGAAGGTTTTGTGTAGCATTATTAATTAAAAAATGATCAACTTATTAAATATAGTGTCCTGAGTCAAAGTCAGACTGGATCCATACTGAATGACTGCACTTGATTCTTACCAAACCAATGCATTAGACTCTTACCAAATGACTGCAGGGAATTCTTTACTAAATCACTACAGGGGATTCTTTACTAAATCACTGCAGGGGATTCTTTACTAAATCACTACAGGGGATTCTTTACTAAATCACTACAGGGGATTCTTTACTAAATCACTGCAGGGGATTCTTTACTAAATCACTACAGGTCGATTCTTTACTAAATCACTGCAAAGATTCTTACCAAATCACTGCAGGGGATTCTTTACTAAATTACTACAAAAGATTCTTACCAAATCACTGCAAGGGATTCTTTACCAAATCACTGCAGGGGATTCTTTACTAAATCACTGCAGGGGATTCTTTACTAAATCACTGCAGGGGATTCTTTACTAAATCACTGCAGGGGATTCTTTACTAAATCACTGCAGGGGATTCTTTACCAAATCACTGCAGGGGATTCTTTACTAAATCACTGCAGGGGATTCTTTACCAAATCACTGCAGGGGATTCTTTACCTAATCACTACAGGGGATTCTTTACTAAATCACTGCAGGGGATTCTTTACCAAATCACTGCAGGGGATTCTTTACTAAATCACTGCAGGGGATTCTTTACCAAATCACTGCAGGGGATTCTTTACTAAATCACTGCAGGGGATTCTTTACTAAATCACTGCAGGGGATTCTTTACCAAATCACTGCAGGGGATTCTTTACTAAATCACTGCAGGGGATTATTTACTAAATCACTGCAGGGGATTCTTTACTAAATCACTGCAAAGATTCTTACCAAATCACTGCAGGGGATTCTTTACTAAATCACTGCAAAAGATTCTTACCAAATCACTGCAAGGGATTCTTTAATAAATTACTGCAGGGGATTCTTTACCAAATAAATGCACCCGATTCTTACCAAATAACTGCACCAGATCCTTACCAAATAACTGCACCAGATTCTTACCAAGTCACTGCAGGGGATTCTTCCCAAACCACGGCACCAGGGCAGAGGTGGGAATCAAATCCCCAACCCCTGTGGTGGGAGGCAAATGTGCTACCCACTAAGCCACTGTGCCCCTCACCTTAATTTTGTATTGAATTCTAATATCGCTAATGTTATTAATGTTCATAATGACATTAATGTTCTAATATCAAGATAGAATCAGCCATTTTAGGCAGAAACATAGCTGAAACACTGCTGGTGGCCAGGGCCACTTGCATTGACCTCAAATGCATTTGCATACTTTTAGGGCCTTACATTTGAGTGCTTCCACAATTACAGAATTTTGCAGGGGTTTTTTTTTTTCCGGGGGGCGGGGGTGGGGGGGGGGGGGGGTGTTGGGGGGATTTAGTTTTCTTTTGGTTTAACATAATTGTGTTCCTTCCTTAATGCTTCCATGCCCTGATATTTCATTTGCTCCATAAAACTCTCTCAGCCATCACAGTACAGTATATCCAAATACGAATATGAACTATTTTGGGGGGAAACTGCAGCATTGGCCTCAAACCATCACAGCTGTGCAAAATAGTGGTGTTCTGCCTGGAAGATGTTAGAAAGACTGTTATTGTTATAGGCAAAAGGCAGACTGGTTCTAATCTGCACTCTGATGTAATGCCCTTTTCTCCTCCAAACTGCTGAGATGCAGACTCAAGCAACACAGATTATTACATATTCTGCTCAATATAGAGCTGTCAATAGGGTATACACTACTTCTCTGTGACTGTGTGTGTGTGTGTGTGTGTGTGTGTGTGTGTGTGTGTGTGTGTGTGTGTGTGTGTGTGTGTGTGTGTGTGTGTGTGTGTGGCATGCAGTCTGAATGACAGGGTGTGGAGGAAAATTTGGGAGAAACAAACAGGCAAACAGCTGTGTGTAGTCTATGTGTCAGAATAAAAGTATGTCCCTTATTAATTTGCCAAAAAAGCACACACAGTCACACTGTTTCCCCTAGCCAACAAACACAGAGACTAAACAGGAGACTTTGGCAGTAAATCTCTGCATCTGGGTGCTGTCCCAAGGTAGCTGAGCCCTTTATAATACAACACAGCAGCACTTAGCAGCAAGCCAGGGTCTGCCTGCCAAAGATGAATCACAGATATAAAAGTATTGGCGCTTTTATGTCAAGTTAACTGCAGTGTTCCGGCAGGATGGTTGTGATCTAGATCTATGCCTATGTTTGGGCTATGTCCTATGTTATTTTCTTTCATCATGAAGGATGCAGTTAACTAGAAATATGCACTAAAGTACAAATAAACAAATATGATTAGAAATATGACGTTGGACAAAGTTGCTGCCTGCCTTTTCTGTAATATCATCATTTTCAAGAGAGGAGCAATTTTTCTAATTCCCCTATTGGGCCTCAAAATCAATATTTAATGGAACATCTAACTTCCACACACTAAACCGCCCTTAAATAAATCCAAATAGTTTACAGTTCTCAGGGGGAACAGCTAGCAGGACAGCGCTTCCCAGAGAAGCACTACCAAACTCTAATTGAGCATTGTATCATATATTTAGAGCTGAACAGAAAATATGAAAATAGGGCATTGATGGCAAATGGGCTTTCTGTTACTAACAAGAAGCGAGTTCCCAGAAATAGAAGTCAGGCAGTGGTGATAGAAGCAGGCATCTATGGACGTACATTGGAAGCACGACATTGTAACCACAGTAACAGCAGAAATGGAGCTGCATGTATGGGTTGATAATGCCAGGAGTGTTTAAACTAGCTCAAGCAATGACAGGAATGGCTGTACGCTGGAATCCTGAATGCTTTATCTGTCCCTTTGCTCCCTCATCTGAGCACAGCTACGAGGCCACAGCCCACTGCACTTCACAGTCACTACATCTGAACCATCTCCAAGGTAGAGACATGGGGAGGAGTCTGGAAAAAATTCAACTTCTCCATTTTGAGGCGTTTTTTTTTTGGCTGAAGCACTTGACTTGGAACTGATCTTAGATGGATCCCTGAAGGGCATTTTAAACCAAGTAACGCGCTTTGCTCGCTGCAGTTATTAATGATGAAATGATTTCTCTGCCTTTTTATTTGATTATTGTCTCAGTGTGGAAACATATATCCCTGGACATAAAGGACATGAATGTATTTAAGAAATCATCTTGGGAAATGCTTCTCACCAAGAATTATTGCAGATTATAATTCACCAAAGACCACACAGGCTCCATACTGAGTGAGCCCATCCTCCAGTTACAGTTTTAAACTCTTTCATCTGACATGAGAGGTTATATATCTCAGTCTCAGAGGACCATTTGCTTCCCTTTTAAATTATGTTTAAGGATGAGAGCCAAGCCATGTCTAATATTGGCCAACTAACACTGCAGTGGCACACTGCACCATTTGGCTCTCAGCTGTCTGTGGCATTAGGAGAAAACAAATACATTTTGCAAACCAGTTTTCACATAAGACAAAATGTAATATTAGCAGCTTGAGCTGAAAGAAATAGTCATTTGCTGCTCTTCAAGCTGTTTACAGATCGCAGTTTTATGCTATGAATACAGTATGCTGTATACAAATTTATAAACATGTTCCATTCACCTGAAATTTGTGTTATTGCTTATTTGAGGTGGTTTGGAAATGTAGATACCAAATTCCTGTAAAATCTCTCATTTTGATCACTGCTAAATCACTACTTGATCACTTTCATTCTGATATTGTAGATGCATTTAAATGTTTTCCATTAATTTCAATAATAGTTCAATTTGCTGCCCCCACCCCAACTGTCCACTGTCCACTGTCTCCACTGTCTCCACTGTCATACAGCCATTTTCCCTCAGTCTTCTTGTTGCCTTGAACCTGTCAGCCCACATGTACACTGACATGGCTCAGATGAAATCAATGATTCAGGAGATGAAACTGTGAAGCTCCGAGACTAATGTCCCACAACCAAGCCCTTCTTATAGTCCAATGAATATTCACAATTGCAGAAGTTAATCCCTCTGTGGGAGAGCTGATTGAAACCTCTCACCTAGTAGTGCAACTCCCAAGCCATTATATGGATGACTCTCCTCCAACCTGATTTCCGCATGGTGATACATGTGGTTAACACAATCCACTCTGCCAGACATATGCAAATCAACCCCTTGTAGTCTGCACTCTGAGGCATGTGCTTTTTGATCCTGCCCAAAGAGGCCCAGGAAAGGAGACCACATGTCTCAGAATCAAAAAAGCAGCATGCCAAAATGGACCCTTCATGCAAATCTTTTAGTCATTGGAAGCCGGATCTGTGTTCCAACACCCACAAAAGCTTCACACAAGAATTAGGCAGGGAGATTTATGCGCCTACCATGTTGTAGGACAGACCGTCAACAAGGTGTGATTGAAAAAAAAAACGTAGACCCCCAAGGTTAAAAGCAAAGGGTTCTACTCAACATAATTACTTGCTCAGAAGAAGGATGGTGATTTTCATTCAATTCTATATTTGAGTGGCTTGAACTGGTTCCTATTGATCCTTCTTTTCTGTATGCTAAGGTTATCAGATGTAATTTATGTCATAAAATCACTGGGCTGGTTTATGTCTGTGGACTTGCACACAATCTGTTTTCATATACTCTCAGTGATCTTTCAAGAACACTGATGCTTTTTGAAATTTGCCTTCAAAGGATAGGCATTCAAATTCAAAGTTCTACACTTCAGCCTCTTCACAGGGTCAAGATTTATGCAAGCAGCTTTGTCTTGCCTGAAGCCCAGAGGCATCTGGGTATTGCCAAAATCAGATGACTGGCTCCTATGTGCCCCCAACAAGGAGCAGGCCATTCAGGACCCAGATACCTTACTTGCACACATTGTGATGCTTTATATCATGGTGAACTCAGAAAAGAGCTCCTTAACACTAGAACAGGCCACACAGTTTATTGGTGTGAAACTAGTGTCACTGAGAATCCTAGCCCAAGTGTAGCAGACATTAATATGCTTGATATTCAGATTCAGACAGGTCGCTACGTGTGTGACCAGCTCCTGCTGAGGACCCTAAGATTGAAAATGGCAGCCATTGCAGTAATCCCCTAGGAATGCTGGAGCTGTGAGTTTTCATCATCCTGTGGCTAGAACCCAAACACCACAAACAGAGGCATGCTCTTGTCTTAGTAAGAACCGACTCTTGCAGTAGACGCTAACTGGGTCTGCTTATGATCAGCGCCCCAACAGAGAAAAATAATCATCACGGATACTTGCCATACAGTCTGAGGAGCACTGTGGTGCAACAGTGCACCAGTGTGGTCCCTGGGGTAAAATCAGAACACATCAACCATCTAGTGTTGAGGCAGTCCATCTGTCCCCTTATGTACTTTTTTTTTTATCAGTTCTGCGAAATGGACATTTGTTGATTCAATCAGACAATGTTCTGATGGTCAGCTAGTTCAGTCAGCTGGGTGGGACAAGGCAGAGCGGCAAGCAGCTGTCTACACCTTGTACAAATCTCTTCAGATGGCCTGTCCATGTTTAGCCTCACTGAGGACAACTCATCTGGCAGGGCAATAGACATTTTATTGTAGTTCTACTAAATGATGGAAGACATTAGGCAACACTTATTTATCCGTGACAGGACCTGGGGCAGGCTGACCTCTGAATATGTGAGTCATATTTAAGTGCAATGTGTGTGTTCACATTGGTTATATAAAGGCAGCTTTAATGTCATACACTTTTGTGTAACCTAAAAAGACTGGCATGTGGTAGGCACTTAAAGGGGAGGGAGACATTGAGAGCGCTTAATGAATCCATCTTGCAAGCACAGAAACAGAGAATTAGTTGTGACTGCTGGTGAAATGCTACACATAGATTGACTGTGGCACACTTTCTAAGGAAAAGAGACTTGGCTATGTTGGAATATTACCAGATACTGATTTATAAATGTGCAATAAGCTAAAGTGAATTGATGATACCCTTCCTGCTCTTTTGGGTTCAGGGAGTTTCAAAGCACAACTGTGATCGGCAATCTACTGAGCATCAAAGCTAGTTTGATCTCAGGCTGATGGCATGAGCTGTTGTCCATCATTTATCTCTGTCTTTTCTGGGCTGACACTCTCTCTTTCTCTCAAACACAAAAGTATATTGATTTAGCTTTATGATACCTCTAATGTCAGCAACAGCTTATAGTGGAAAAGCACTGCTGAACTGATTTTAGTGGGTCAGTTGGGATGTGTCTGTGTGTTCCTTGGATAGGCTTCGGCTCCACCACAACCGTGACCAGAGTAAAGTGGTTACTGAAGGTTAATGATAATTGTAAGAAAATCATATCATCCATCCATTTTCTGTACTGCTTATCCTACACAACGCCTGGAGCCTATCCCAGGGGACTTGTGGTACAAGGTGGGGGACACTCTGGACAGGGTGCCAATCCATCACAGGGCATAATTGCATAGACATTCACACACCCATTCGACAATTTAGAGATGCCAATCAGCCTACAATGCATGTCTTTGGACTGGGGAAGAAAACTGGAGTAATCTGAGGAAACATCAGAAGGAAAAGCACAAGGTGAACATGCAAACTCCACACACACGGGAGGAGGCAGGATTTGAACCCCCAACCCAGGTGGTGCAAGGCAAATGTGTTAACCACTAAGCCACCATCATCATATCATTTTAAAATAACAGTATTTTATCTGTTTCCTTTTTTTGTATCTGCTTGATAATCAGGATAAAATCTTTTCTTTTTTTTTTTAAAAAAAAACAAATATATTGTGCTCAGAAATTGTAGGCGGTCATGTCTGGCACACTTTTTTCTTTTTTGATATTGTATTATTGATTTATTATTGTATTTTAAAACTTTTTTAAAAAATGTTTTACTTTGAACAACATTTTCTCCTCTGGTTTCAAAATGACAATTTTACCAAAAGTTCAAAACAGTCACTATTTTATTGAAGCCAACGAGCAGCTCTTAAGTGAAATCATCACTCTGTAGTTGTTTTTGTTGTTGTTTTGCCAAGCCAGCTGCGTTGTCGCTGGAGCACCACCATCCCTCTCTCTATTCAATTCAGTTCTCTCTCTCTCTCTGTCTGTGTGTGTGTGTGGGTGTGTGTGTGTGTGTGTGTGTGTTTGTGTGTGTGTGTGTGTGTGTGTGTGTGTGTGTGTGGTGACACCATGACATCATGTCTTGTTCTCTCACTCCCTCTGCAGTATAGGCATGGCTCTCAGTCTGTCGCCGAAGAAACAGGAAGTTAAAAAAAAAACCCGAGCAAAACACGGAAGTGGAGCGGCTTTAGTTAGATCAGCGGGAAAGTGAAAGCAAATCAGGCCGGAACAGTAGGACGCACAGGCAATGCTAAGGAAGTGTTAGCTTCACTTCAACTGCTGAGACACAGAAACCGACCGAGAGAATAATAAGAGCAAGAATCTCGACTGTAGTTATTTCAGTCACACGGCGAGCACACAGGATTAGAGGTAATTTACACTCAGCCAGCTGCATATGGTGTGTGTGTGTGTGTGTGTGTGTGTGTGAGAGAGAGAGAGAGAGAGAGAGAGAGAGAGAGAGAGAGAGAGAGAGAGAGATTTTGAGGGAGGGGGACGTTCATTGGAATAAGTAGGGTGAAGCAGCATGTCTCTTTTATGTATGTGTTGTCCTGCAGAGGGACAGAGAGGAAGGTCCCAGGGGCATCAGAAGGTCGAGACATGACGTTAGACACTTGGTAATGACTATTGTGTGTGTGTGTGTGTGTGTGTGTGTGTGTGTGTGTGTGTGTGTGTGTAAAAGGACCAAATCTCCCAGGTTTGGTTTCAGTTCTACCATAAACATGACCAGAATAAAGTGGTTACTGAAAGTGATAGAGAGTTACCAAATGTCCTGATAAAGATAGGAATGCATGATTATGACAACCCCGTAAAGTACCATCAGTATCTAAACTGATACTGGTCAGAAATCAGTCCCTTGATATTATAAACATGTGTGGTGTGGACTGGCATGACACAGATCTTGCAGTCGAACACAACTTAAAGCGCATCACCAGCACGTCCAGGACGTTTCTCTTAACAGCAAACTTGCGGACTCTTTTAACTTGTAGGCTCGGTTACTAGAGGACGTCCGTATCAGATCAGTGTTATAAATCAGCTGATACTCAGCGCTTCGATTCAATATCCATACAGGTTTGTGCTTGCACATGACAAATCACACGATGCAAGTTGTATGAAAAAACAGCTGTGTTAAGAAAGGTTATGGTAGGTAGCTGTGAGGGGCAGGGTTAACACTCATACCATTTATCAACAATATCCAACCTCTGTCTTGTACGAATTTGTCTAAATTTCTCATGAGATTAGGTGAAGCCAAAAAGAAAATAGCTGAATCTGTCCAGCTCTGTATTTTGTAGCTACTTTGAACTCTGTCCTTCTTTGAACTCTTGAAGTTTAGATGGTTATCTATATAGTATTTAGAAATAGTCACACGGGTTTATCTGTAATGTGCAAAAAAGCTAAAGTATTTCCAGTTGTGCGACAGTAGGACCATTTCTGCTGTACTTTAAGACTGAGAGTAAAAAGAAACATTCAGGCCAGTCCTCAAGAGTTAAAGTAAATTCCTGAATGTTGCTTGTTGTGTTCATTGTCATTACTTAAACGCGTCTGCTGATTATTTCTGAGAGCTCCAAACATAAAATAATTAGAAATAATTGATTGCAAGGAGACTAGTCAAAACGTTTCCATTCTGAGACAAATGAGTTTCATAACGATGTTTTCAATCCCTTCACCAAAACAGAAATTTCAGAAAGACCACACTGACCGCACTGTGTCCAGTGATGTACAGTGGTGAGACAAGCTGATTGCATGCAGCAGTTCCATATAACATCATGTTTAGGTAGGAGACCCATGCTTGAGCATGTACGCACTATTCACAGGCACATTACGACTACAAATCAGAACAGCCAGTGCCTTTAAATCCAGGTTGAAATGTGTTAAAACACAAACCAACACCAAAGCAGCAACCAATGAAGCAAGGTCTAACAATGATCTTTGTACCAGAGCTCTGTTAGAAGTCAGAAGGGGTTGATTCATTTTCTGATAGTAGTGCCAGCTGTATTTCAAATGGTATGTTTATGTTAAAAAGCTCATTCTAATATTGGATTTTTCCCCCTATAGAACGTTTATGGTGGACATTATACATAATCTAAGGCTTATAATAAACATATAAAAAAGCTTTTATTTAACAAAGAAAAACATATAATCGTTGCTATGGTGAAGCAATTTCAGTAGATTTTCAAGAGTCTTCAGATCGAGGACATTTAGCTTTCCAGTTTCTCAGTAACATTACAAGTTGCATTTTATGGTCTTTAAATTAAATTCATTCATTCATTCATTTCATTTCCAACCCCATGCTGGAGGTCGCAGTTGCAGAAACCTGAGAAGATCAGTCCAGACTTCTCAATCCCCAGCCACACATTCAACTGCTCCTAGGGCAAGCCAACTATGAGATATGATCTTGTAATGTGACCAAACCACCTCACCTGGTTTCTCTCAATTCGTCGGAACAGTAGCTCTCAAGAAAGGAAAAAAAAGAGAGGCTGGTGACAGAATATTTGTTTATAGCTGCTATAATATATGTGAAAACAGACACTAAACGATCTTGCAGAGGTTCTGTAACATTAAATGTAAACTATAAATGGTTAAAAAGCATGATGTGGCATTCATTAATAAACTAAAAAGTGTAATTGTTGACAAATTATTGACAAATAGCTGTGTTGTAAGATGAATAACACACTTTGGGTCATGCTGGTATTGGAAAATAATCCTCTTTGGGGTGGTCATGACCCTCATCTCACCATACTAGTAGAACCTTGTGTTATTTTATGTTGTACTTGAGATGTTCCTAACCAAACACTAACACCACTTTTGGAAGGTCCCTACTACACTTAGCACTCTAATCTCAATGACATGGGCGTAAAACTCTTTAGGGGGCTTTCACACTGTTAGTTTAGTTCAAAAGAACTGCACGAAATTGTTTTGCATCGTCTTTCACAGTGATTTTTGTTGGTAAATGAGACCTTTTAGCTGTACTCATGGTCGATGCCCTCTTCATGTTCGATGAGGGCTTTGGCTGATTGCGTGTTGTGATGATGTCACATTACGCCTCTTGGCCCAAATCTGCTGTAATTTTGAAAAATTGCAAGCTCCCCTGAATATTGCGAAGTTTGCTTGATTTTGCGTTAATTTCTGCGATCGCAAAATAACGGAATCCTGCAGGGACTGAAAATAATCTACATCAATAATTATTTCTTCAGTGAATAGCAAGACACTCCATCAACCTGCTGTACAATTTCTTTGTTAACCCGAGTTCTTCAGTGGTGACTACATGCCCTCTAGCCCCCCAGACTCCATTTGGACTTTTGATTTTGATTTGTGTAGCTTAAGGACTTTAGAATCGGTTTGGACTTTAGGACTGCTGTCTTGCAGGTAACTAACTTGACTATAGCATTACTAGAGCTGCAGGTTGGATGATCTCAGAACTTCAGGCTCAGCTGTGGAAAGCTGAGTAAAATGCATTTGTTCTGCAAGTGTTTACTATGTCCCCTGAGCTGTGGCTATTTTTAAATTGCTCTTTTCTCCCTTTAGGCTTCCCTGGGACTACTCTCTCTCTCTTCCTAGACTGCTGCCCCTCCTTCCCCCTTTCTTCAATATGAACCCTCCAGGGGCATTCAGGGATAGATGCAATGATGATGACCTGCCCCAGATGGACGGCACATGTGACGCGTGTGAACCAGATGAACCGCAGGCCGCTACGCAAATGTGTGTGATTTGCCGCTTTGCCTTTTGTGTGGTCCATGCAGAGAAACACGCACGCAGCACCAGACATCCACTTCAGCCCTACACACCCCCAGAGCCTGGAGTAAATGCCAATGCCCACGTCAATGCTGAACCTGAGGCAAATGAAAACCGGCTGGAGGAGGCCGAGGCTGCTGGGGGTAGAGGTGAAGGGATGGAGGAGCAGGACAAGGAGCAAAGTGCGCGTGAATCAGGAAAGAGAGACACAGTGACTGTAGAAAGACTGAGATGTAAGGAACATGGAGAGGAGGGCTCGTTGTACTGCAAAAAGGATGAAAAGATTGTGTGTGTGTTGTGTGCTGTTCAAGGAGATCATCGAGGACATGAGATCATCACACTCCGGGAAGCCTACATGTGGCAGAAGGTGAGTGTGAGTGTGTGACCTTGATTGAACATCAGTGCCGTCGTATTCTCTAAAAATCACAATAAAATTTAATTACTTAAAAGTTTAATGCTCTGAATGGTAATGGGTTTGCAAAATAATGATTTTTATCATAAACCGTAATCTTTCAGATTCATTTTTATTTATTTAACCACAGTAATGTTTTCTTCCCTCTGATAGTAGCTACAATTCTCCATTCTTGTAAAAAGATTCATAAAACTGGTCTTCACACTAGAATAATTTCCACTTTTTTTTTCCCTCTAAGCCTTTTCCACTCACTTATAAAGAATCTTCTACTCACTATACACAGTATGCTCATTACATAGGGTATAAATAACATTGAAGCCCCTACATAGTGAACTATATGGCCAGTAGAGGCGCATTGTGGAATTTAAACATTTAGCTACAGGAAAGTATGAACAATAAATACTTGTTTGATACTTCACTTTTAATTCTCGGATATGTATTTTCTTCATATATATATATATATATATATATATATATATATATATATATATATATATATATATATATATATATAAACATCTAATTTAAACATAATACCTACGTAAGAAATATGCAAAAATACAGTATGACATACTGAAAATTACATTAATTTATTCATATTCCTACATTAAGGTGCAAGCCAAAAAATATTGAAAAGCTTTATTCTGCATTTGTACATTAAACAATTTATACAAGAATATGGAATCCTAAACACTCGAATTTGATGTTTTAGTTGTTTTTTTTTTGCCTTCAGTATGCATTTGTCATTTTACTTATGCACACCAAACCATTCATTTTCACTGCAGGGTAAAGCAAATGTATTCTCTTAAGTACAGTATCCTACATCGGCTTCAACTGTCTTGGGCTTTCAGAATAGATATTCTCACACGCTGTGTTTACTTCGCAGTCATGTGCAGTTTCTCCACGGGTGTTAAGCAAATGTTACACATAGCACCACAGTTAATCCGCTCACACAATACAACATGAACTGTAGAGAAAAATCATTGATTGAATTCACCTGATCACGGTATGACACAAAATTCCCATCACAAGATTGTAATCTGGCATTTTAATTAAGTAACCAATCCAGCTGTTTGGATTCAGTTTTATGAAGTTCACTGAATTCTTAACCCACAATGAGAAGAAAAACCAAAACTTTGAAACCAGACTGATATCCAGGCTGATGTGTCTTTTTATTGAGGCGTTTTATTTCAAGTTGAGTAGATATAAGTGGCATTAGGTAGCTTACAAAACGTAGTGTAAACACTCAAGGCAAACTCATCATCCCATGTTTTAGTGAAGATTGCTCAAAAACATCTGCTCAGTGAGTATTTTCAGCAGCCCTTAAACAGCAAAATGGCATTTCCACAGAACAGTGACTCCTAAACAGGTTCACATACTGCCAGCTTTAAACCTTCATAACTTCACCCCTCGGATGTTCAGTATAAAAATTATATATAATTTTTGATTTTAGCCAATACACGCTGGATGTTTCACTGACAGCTCATGCAGAACTTAAGAAAAAATCTTAAGTTAAATATGTACATAAAGAACAGATCTGAAAGAACAGAACCTCAATAAAATGTATAGCTTCAGCACTCATGGTGTGCAAATGACTACAATACAGTTCCCTCCAAAAGTATTGGAACAGCAAGGCAATTTCTTTTGTTTGCTGTATACACTGAAGACATTTGGCTCAAAAGATGAATATGAGATGATGGATCATAATTTCAGCTTTCATTTCCTTTTTTTAACATCTAGATGTATTAAACATCTTAGACCAACCACTTTTTTGGTGAGCATAAGTATTGGAACGGATAGTCTTAAAGTAAATAACATTCGATATTTGGATGCATAGCCCTTGCTTGCAATAACTGCATCAAGCCGGCGACCCACTGACATCTCCAAACCATTGCATTCGTTTGTGGTGATACTTTTTCAGTTGTTTATTTTGGGAGGTTTCTTCCTTCAGTCTCCTCTTCAGGAGGTAAAGACATGCTCATTTGGGTTGAGGTCTGGTGATTGACTTGGCCAGTCCAAAACCCTCCACTTTTCTTCCTGATGAATTCTCTGTTGTGTTGGCAGTGTGTTTTGGGTCGTTATCTTGCTGCATGATGAAGTTCTTCCCAATTAGATTGGATGCATCTCTCTGTAAATTGGAAGACAGATTTTTTCTGTAGACTTCTGAATTCATGCTGCTGCAGCCATCATGAGTTACATCATCAATAAAGATTAGTGAGCCTTTTCCAGAAGCAGTCATGCAAGCCAAAGCCATGACACTACCTCCACCATGCTTCACTGATGAGCTTGTACATTTTGGATTATGAGCAGATCAAATTTTTCTCCACACTTTGCCCTTTCCATTACCTTGATAGAGGTTAATCTTGGTTCCAGAACGTTTGTGGCTCATCTCTGTATTTCTCTGCGAATTCCAATCTGGCCTACTGATCCTTACTGCTGATGAGTGATTTGCATCTTGTGGTATGGCCTGTATATTTCTGCTCTCAAAGTCTTCTTCAAAGAGTAGATCATGATACCTTCACCCCTGCCTGGTGGAAGTTGTCATTCCTAGAAAAAAAATCATTTTTAGGTATAAATCAGGATAAAAAAGAATTTTTTTTTTTAATGCTTTATTACCGTGTCAACCTAAAGTACTTGTAAGTGCAGACATTTCACAATCATCTAAGTTTAAATAGGCAAATGTAAAAGCACAGCCATAATCATATCTGAGAGATCTACCTTATCAGTATTATAGCAACATAAGAATAAGAATACAGTCATGGGTGTGTTGTCCACCTCAGGCAGAGGACACTGTTTCTTCACAACAGACCATTACTCAAAAATAAGGGACACACCTTCAACTGACGATTTACAATATGCGACGTCACTTGAACGCACAATGCATGGATTACTTGGACAAACACATAAGACGCACAAAAGAGAACATTCAAAGGATTGTGCCACACCCATTTCATTTAAGAAGGTACTGGATTTATTATCCTGATCTGTGAGAAATATCATACAATGGGAACAGTAAAGATACAAACTGCTATTCATGCACCTGCTGAACTACACTGTGGCCAAAAGTTTGTGGACACCTGGCCATTAGACCCATATGTTGAGTTATCACAAACTCTTACCACAAAGTTGGACACCTTTGGGATGAACTGGTATGCAGACTGCACTCCAGGCCTCCTTTCCCAACATCAGTTCCTGACCTCACTAATGCTTTTATGGCTGAATGGGAAAATCCCCACGGCCATGCTCCAAAATCTAGTGGAAAGCCTTTGCAGAAGAGTGGAGGTTAATATAACAATAGAGGGGGACAAATCTGGAATGGGTTGTTCCTAAAGCACATATGGGTGTGATGGTCAAGTGTCCACATACTTTTGGCCATATAGCGTAAGAATATTAAAAGAGTGAATGGGTTATTAGCCATTACAGCATACCAGACTCATTTAAATTTTGAACACCCTGTTGTGAGAGAGTAAAGTCTAACATTAAGGACACTGTAACAAGGTAGCAAATCAATAACAACCTTAATTAACTGTTACACACAGAAACAGTGAAGCTATACTACTAGTAGTAATAAGGCTGTTGAAACCAGTATTGATGCAGCACTTTTCTGCTCTTTATTTTCCTTGTTAAGCAAGTGATCAGGCATGGCATTAAACATTTAATTAGACGCAGTGTGAGAAAAGAGCAACACAGAAAGCAGACATGCACTGATCAAAAATGGCATCAAGCTACGTCCAGTTTTACCATTTAAAGGTTTCTCTCTCTGGGATGTAGAGGATAACATGTGGTTAATCACCAGCTTATTGATTATTGATTCAAAAGATCTTTGACAAATAGGACACTACATATAAACTATAACCTTAATTGCTCCATGCCTCATTTATATCCGTGCCATTTAGACAGCTGTATTTGGATGCAGATTCTGTGTGATAACCAGACGAATATGTCTTCTCATATGACTTTTCTTTCATTCTTTCTCTCTTAGAGTAAAGAGAGCATAGATCTGCTAGCATGTACTCAAGAAGTGTCTGAGAAGATCAAGACCAAGTGGACCAGTCCAGATGTAAGTGGGCCAGACTATTAATTTTATATTGCAAGGTGGGGTCATAATTCATTTAATAAAAATTTCTTCTTTGAGAAAATATTTTATTTATTTATTTATTTTTAATTTCTCTTAAATTTGGAGGCACTCCAAGATGCACTTTCTAATTACTTTCTTCCCAAACCATGCCAAAACCGAGTACTGGCCAAGTTTATGATTCGAAACAGTAAAAATATAGGTGTTGTTTAAAGGTTATGTAATGGACATGTATCCCAGTAATTCTCAAGCCCATTATATTTGGACACAAGCCCTACAATAAACAGTTATAATGAAGGTAAAAGCTAAAAAACGGTTTCAGTGGGCTGATCCCCATGTCAGGATGAAATTGGGCAAAAAAAACAACAACATATAAGTATGCTGCCCTTTCACAGTATCCAACACTTACAAAAGGACCTAAAACTATCTTAATTGGTAGAATATATATATATATATATATATATATATATATATATATATATATATATATATATATATATATATATATATTTTACAGTTTTAAACGATATGAAAGCTGGATCCATTGGCAAATACTGCTATAGATAATTGCTATGTTTCAAATCCTGTTATAACTATCTTGTATCTTTTTGTTGTTCTCTGTTCGCTAGTTGTAGCTTTACATGCTGTCTCTCTTGAAAAATAGATTTTTTTTTTTAAAGACTTTACCTGGTTAAATAAAGGTTAAATAAATAAAACAAATAGAGTGTTTGTATAAAAAGTTTGCTTTGAAGATCAATGTGGTATTTATCCAGAAATTCGTTAGCTCGTAAAAGCCCTAGACAAAGCATGTGTGTTATTATCTCTTTATTCCACAGCATTGAATTCTCAAATGTGATTGGTCAGAAGGTGCTGATTAAATTTCTATAACAGCAGTTCTGACAGTAGTTCCAGCTACAAGGCAAATCTCATGTGTAAAATACGCTATTGTTTCTACAGTAACAACTTACACAGAGACTTGTATGGTGGATGCTCCATGTAAACAGGTTAAACTTGCGTAATTGTTGATATGTTGAAGTTTTCTGAGGAGATTTTAGCATTTATTTAGCATGTTGAAAGGAGTCTCCAGTGTTGACATGTTACGTTTTCCAACATGGGAAAGTCTTCAGGATGAAGGGCTTTGCCGTTTCTCACTAACATGACAAGCTGCATCTTTTTGCCTTATTAACATCAGTAGAAAGAAAAAAGGGAAGCTGCTGAGGGGAACGACATGTTATAATTGTTATAAGTGATAACAGGAACGAACGTGTTTCGGACATGTTCCACAGCATTAAACACAACTATAAATGGATAAAACGTATAAAGTGCCTTTGATTAATGAACTGTAATCAGTGGCAAATTACTGTGAGAAGTGAAACCTTTCAGGATGTGTTGCTAGTTGAAAATAATCAGCTTCAGACTGGTAAAGAGCATATCACCACTATGTCATTGATTATTTTCTTATTGCTTTGTTCCTTCAGAGACATCCTCCAGTAACATTACTTCACAGAAATTTGCCTGGAAATTATACTGTATAATCTAAATAGTATTATATAATCCTCCAGTTAGCTTTGTATACATCTCACATTTTGTCACCACCTGTATTTTAACAACATACATTTAACTCTCTCTCCATGCTGGAAATGGAAATCACAAGTGTGAATGGTGTGTCTTTAGTCTCACATGCTCCTTAGTCTCAAGAAATTCAGGAACAGTGAGGATTATAAAAGAGTTGTATAATGTATAAGGTTAATTTGAACAGCTTGTGAAAAGGTACTATCATTAACTGGTGGTGTTCTCCCAGAATGCTGTTGAATATTATCATGCTGAAATTCAGCTTTGATTCCTGAGACATCGGAAGCCTTTTTTTTCCCTCCTCTACCTTTCCCTTTTCTTCCTGTCCTTCTGTATATCTTTTTTTGCCCTTTTTCTCTTTCAGGCTTATTTACACCAACCAATGCATATACACACTAATAGCAACTGCCTCTTCATTTTATAAGCTGGTCTTTTTTCTGCTCAGCTTAGCCCAGTTCTTAGTAGAGTAAGAGGCTCTGTGTGCATTAGGAGCTTACAAGAGCTTAAACCCAACCTTTTGAGTTTAGAAAATGTTAATAATTAAATAATTTCAAGGGAATATAAGTGCACTCATGGTTAAAGTGGGGGGTAAAGGTAGTTTTGATGCATTTGGTTAAAAAAAACAAGAATAGATGAAAATCTTTTGATATAGTCTGTTTGTAGTATTGACCATTCGGCAGGCAAGTGTTATTGTTTCATAAATTATAAAAGAGCTTATGAAGGTGCAATATGCAGAGGTTGTTTGTTATGACACTACTTTAGCAGTAAAAGCAGGTGGGAGCATGTAAGATGTTTCAAATTTGCATTTGTATGTCTACATTTTTTTGCTCAGTATAAGTATAGGCATGTTTGTGTGCATTTATCTATCTTATGCCTTTTTTTAATTGCCAATAGCTTTTACTCAAGCAAAGTGTTACTTAATACGTAGAAAATACAGTTTTGGGTAACTTTATAGTAGCAGTTTGTAATTTTTAATTCCTCTGGTGACTCCGAAGGAAATTACAGTTGTAATAAAAGTAACACTGAAAGCGCCTAACCTTTCCCCAGATTAAACGCTGTTGAAAGTACGTGTGTGCTACTTTGGCGGAAATTATTTTATGGCCTCATAATGACAAACAAGTCAGAAATGAAGAAACTAATCAAATCCTCTACATGTAAATATTGTGAATCACAGTTTGTGAACATTATAGGTCATTAGAGGCCCTTTTTAATGCACAGCTTCTCCAATCCTCGTGCCAAAACATCCAAATAAATATAGGGCATAATTTTATAAGATATCATTCTCAGGGCATGTTAGCTCATTAATGTGCTTGTTTAATTACGGATGTTGCCTCAGGGGTTATGTCTCTGGACCTCTGTGTCTGCCAGTTAAAATCTCAGTCTTCCTGTGGGACTATGGTGTGCTATTTGACGAAAGGGTAGGAAGTATTTTTTATATATATATATATATATATATATATATATATATATATATATATATATATATATATGTATATAATATATTACTCATCCATGGAGACAAGTTTAACATAATATGTGCAGCATAGTGTGTTCTCTGTCTTCTTTTATTTCTGTCTCTTACTCAGTTCGTCTCCAGCAGGGATTTTGTGCTTATTTTAAAATGTTAAAAAATTTCATACAGGGATCACATAAGACCGACAGATGTTCAGCATATGTAATCAGTACGTATCATACTCGCCCTTTCTTTTCCTATGTGTGTTTAGTGTCTTTAACGAAGGCCACTGATTCATTATTGAAATGAGAACACATGTGCTTCACAGATCTGTCAAACTGTTTTATTACAACATTACAAAATCTATATGGAAATATAAAAATTTCAGTAGGGAAGCCAAGAACTGTAAGAATCATGGTGCAGTCTGACCGGTCCTCTTTCTCTCTCTGTGCCTCGTTCTACTCTACTAGCTACTTGAATCGTTCAGGGCTTGAAATCATTAAAGTACTTCTTTTGCATTTATACTCAGTGGTGAAAAGAGCTTTCTCTCTCTCCCTCTCTCTTTCTCTCTCTCTCTCTCTCTCTCTCTCTCATTCTGTTTTGAGTTACCATGTAATTTCAGCACTCTGATTACAGATTACAGCCACAGAGAAATGCCAATAGCAGGGAGAGAGAAAGTGAAAGAAATCTTCCTGGAAAAAGCACTCACTTGGACAGGGGCCATCACTCTTGGTGAGGTGACGGCCATTTCAAAGCCATTTGGTGTTAATGTGCCTCTAATGTGTTTCTCCCATTGACCGCTCTTTGTAGTCAGTATTTCTGTTCTGGAATAGATTATGCACTGTCACTGAAGGTCTATAGCTATTTCTGATACCCCTTTTACCGTAGAGACAGTGTCATTATAGATTCACAGACCCAGCAATCCTTTTAAGAAGCCCATGTTTCCCTCGGTTGCACAGCAGAACCCCTACATAATCAGATGTGTGAGCTTAATAACTTAAATGTCATTAGAAACATGGTGTATTTTATTTTTGGATAATTGAGTATGTATTTTAGAGCTGCAACAACTAATCGATAATAATGTTTACTTATTGTCCCAAATGACGTACTGTGCACTTACACTATGTACTCTACCGTCTAGTGTATGAATTTTAGAAGGGTAGTATTGTCTCAAATGGAACACAAGTGTTTTTTTACTAACTACAAGTAAAAGCTGCTTCATACTCGATGGCACATGACATCAAACGCACGTAATGTGACGCTGCTAGCTTTAGTGAATACCCAGAGTCAATTAAAATAAATTTCCTCAATTTACTGTTTGTCAACGTTGCCTTTTATGCCCAACATGACCTCAGTCACCATCAGATGGTGGCATAACTGTCAAGTAACAGCAGGAAAAAAGTGTGAGATCCACTAAGGCATGGGAGCATTTTATATTAAATGCCATGCCACAAAGAAGATTGTAAACTTTAAAAAGCAGAGCCTGTGTGTTTATATATATATATACACAATATAATATCTCACAAAAGTGAGTACACCCCTCACATTTTCGTAAATATTTGATTATATCTTTTCCTGTGACAACACTGAAGAAATGACACTTTGCTACAATGTAAAGTAGTGAGTGTACAGCTTGTGTAACAGTGTAAATTTGCTGTCCCCTCAAAATAACTCAACACACAGCCATTAATGTCTAAACCGCTGGCAACAAAAGTGAGTACACCCCTAAGTGAAAATGTCAAATTGGGCCCAAAGTGTCAATATTTTGTGTGGCCACCATTATTTTCCAGCACTGCCTTAACCCTCTTGGGCATGGAGTTCACCAGAGCTTCACAGGCTGCCACTGGAGTCCTCTTCCACTCCTCCATGATGACATCACGGAGCTGGTGGATGTTAGAGACCTTGTGCTCCTCCACCTTCCGTTTGAGGATGCCCCACAGATGCTTAGTAGGGTTTAGGTCTGGAGACATGCTTGGCCAGTCCATCACCTACACCCTCTTTATCAAGGCAGTGGTCATCTTGGAGGTGTGTTTGGGGTCATTATCATGCTGGAATACTGCCCTGCAGCCCAGTCTCCAAAGGGAGGGGATCATGCTCTGCTTCACTATGTCAGAGTACATGTTGGCATTCATGGTTCCCTCAATGAACTGTAGCTCCCCAGTGCCGGCAGCACTCATGCAGCCCCAGACCATGACACTACCACCACCATGCTTGACTGTATGCAAGACACACTTGTCTTTGTACTCCTCACCTGGTTGCCACCACACACGCTTGACACCATCTGAACCAAATAATTTTATCTTGGTCTCATCAGACCACAGGACATGGTTCCAGTAATCCATGTCCTTAGTCTGCTTGTCTTCAGCAAACTGTCTGCGGCTTTCTTGTGCATTATCTTTAGAAGAGGCTTACTTCTGGGATGACAGCCATGCAGACCAATTTGATGCAGTGTGCGGCGTATGGTCTGAGCACTGACAGGCTGACCCCCCCACCCCTTCAACCTCTGCAGCAATGCTGGCAGCACTCATACGTCTATTTCCCAAAGACAACTTCTTTGGTCGACCATGGTGAGGCCTGTTCTGAGTGGAACCTGTCCTGTTTAACCGCTGTATGGTCTTGGCCACCGTGCTGAAGCTCAGTGTCAGGGTCTTGGCAATCTTCTTATAGCCTAGGCCATCTTTATGTAGAGCAATTCTTTTTTCAGATCGTCAGAGTTTTCTTTGCCATGAGGTGCCATGTTGAACTTCCAGTGACCAGTATGAGGGAGTGTGAGAGCGATGACAACAAATTTAATACACCTGCTCCCCATTCACACCTGAGACCTTGTAACACTAACAAGTCACATGACACCGGGGAGGTAAAATGGCTAATTGGGCCCAATTTGGACATTTTCACTTAGGAGTAGGGTGTACTCACTTTTGTTGCCAGCGGTTTAGACATTAATGGCTGTGTGTTGAGTTATTTTGAGGGGACAGCTAATTTACACTGTTACACAAGCTGTACACTCACTACTTTACATTGTAGCAAAGTGTCATTTCTTCAGTGTTGTCACATGAAAAGATATAATCAAATATTTACAAAAATGTGAGGGGTGTACTCACTTTTGTGAGATACTGTATATGTATGTATATATGTATGTATGTATGTATATATATATATATATATATATATATATATATATATATATATATATATATATATATATATACATATATTTTTATATATATATGTATATGTATGTGTATATATATATACGTATATTTTTATATATATATGTATATGTATGTATATATATATATATATATATATATATATATATATATATATATATATATATATATATATATATATATTAGTCATTTGAAAAAATTCATAGGACATTTTTGGCTTTTTTGACATATTTGGACAAGAAAACGTTTGATTAACAAAAAACAGATCAGTCACATGGTAAAAGTAAGTATACCCCTACATTATCACACTTTCAAATCCATAAAATTAGAATCAGGTGTTGAAGATTGGGTGTCAGTGATTAGAACCTGCTTAGGGAGTGCAGGTGGAACCTGTCTTATTTATTCCCCTCTCATATCTAGTGCCTGGTGTTACCCTTTGCTATTGAGGTCTGTGGTGTCATCATGCCAAGATCTAAAGAGTTCTGTAAGGCCAATATATATAGGACAAACAGTTGTGTTAATGTAAAGTTTTAGTCTGAAGTTTATATTTGTAACATTCAGTTTATGGATTTTATTTTAAGTAAAAGAAGGTTTTTGTTATCCGATAATATAATAATAATTGGCTGATTACTTGGTTATGAAAATAATCGTTCGTTGCAGCCCTCTTTCAGCATGAGCACATTGACAACAGTTGTGCTCAAGATCTTCTTGCTTTTTTTTACTGAGTCTGCTAGATTTCAAGGTTTAATTTTTGAATTTCTTTTTCTTCATGTACATGTACATGTAGATCTCCAAAAGAGGTCATATTGCTGAGCTGTTGTCATGGCAACAATGACACCTGTGATGACCGTAGTTCTTGGTTCTAAACCTGCAGCTCTTTAGTGCTGAAATTGAAATGATTTTGCTGGCTGAGAAAAACTGTGGAATGGCTGTAGGAATGGTGTAGAGTCAGCTCTGAAACCAGCACCAGGACACTGTGTGGGTGAACAATGTCTATGTCACCTTGCAGATGCGCCTGCAAATCCATGAGTTCGGGCTCAGTGTAGCTGGATTAAATTCTGTGCATCTGTTGCATTTCAGCCTTTCTGTGAGACTGAAGAATGTCTGATTGGGTGTCAGAGTTCATGATATAATCAGTTCTTCACCAACCGTCTGAGAAAGGGTACCATGCAGAGGAAGTTGGGGTGACCAGACAGATGCTGTTCATAGCTCTTAATTTTAATCAGGCCAGCATGGAAGGGAAAGTGCAGATGATAGTCAAGGCTAGGCTCAAATAAATGACAGATGCCATAGACAGAATTACAAAGCGGTAACTAGAGGACACTCACTCATTGAGTTTGATCATTTCCATGGTGTCTAGTCATGCATAGAACCTTCTTTGTTCCTGCTTTTAATTGACCTGCTCTCATCTCCTACAAGGAACAGGTTCTTAGTGTGTTCTTGGTTTCTCCAATTATTGTTTTACTCCCAGTAATGAAACCTCCACTTGCTTGGACCCCCGTGTATATTGGTCTGTGTACAGTCATGTGCTAATCAGTACAGTTATATCTATTGTGATGATTGAGATAACCTTTTACCTCTGAGATCTCTCTTCTGTTATGTAAGGTCAGGGTTTTGGTTAATGAAAATGGGCTTGTAACAAAGGAAAACTGGTCAAGCACTATTCACTTCGTAACAGATTTATCTTTAAAAAGAGGCAGAGCTACAGATAATGTACTTTCTCTACTTCTGGCCACTTGTTGATGGATCATGCAGTCTTGATTGGTGGACTGCACTAGAGTTGGGGTGACCTGGTAGAACTGAATAAGGCCATTGGGCTTGTATTTGTTCCAGACTCTGAGTGTAAAATGACTGCCTGTCCTTCAGTTGTCTCAAGGCTAGCCTTGAATAAGTGATAGATGAGAGAGAGGTAGAAGAAGATTGTGAGTCAGTATGGTTATGAGAGGTTATGGCATGGTGCGTTAGCGGTAAAAGTATGGTTTCTAATTAATGATCGTAAACAGTTCCCGAA
Organism: Ictalurus punctatus; assembly: GCF_001660625.3. Taxonomy (NCBI): domain Eukaryota; kingdom Metazoa; phylum Chordata; class Actinopteri; order Siluriformes; family Ictaluridae; genus Ictalurus; species Ictalurus punctatus. The sequence goes on from NC_030429.2 coordinate 14,132,364, forward strand.
GGGAAGGAAGGAAATGGTTTTGAAGGGAGTACATGAAGCACTCAAGCGTTGAAACCTGAACAGATGGTGGAGGATGGTGGCACTCTAAGCCAAAATCCTCATTGTGAAATGGGATGTGAAAAACCTGACTAGCCACTATTAAAATGATAAGTTTGATCCTGCCAAGCAGTATTAGGCTTTTTGCCTAAGCTCTGTCTCTGGACTGCCAGGCCCTCCATCATGTCACATCTTTATTGTTATCGCTTTCCTTCCTTCCTTTATTCACATACATTAGTCCTCAGCTCTTCCAGCTGTGCCTGTGCTCCATATTTCCACTTTGCAATTTTTATCATAGGGCCAAAATTAGATGTAGCTCATTTGGCAAGTCAGTGTCAATGTCTCCTCTAATTATCTTTTTCTCTATGATTTTATGTCATCTCTCTCTCCCTCTCTCTCTCTCTCTCTCTCTCTCTCTCTCTCTCTCTCTCTCTCTCTCTCTGTCTTTTTTCTGACTACCCCTCCACCCCATGTTAATTTCTCCAATGGTTTTCTTGGCTAGATGAGCCCAGACGAGCTAGAACGCTACGTGAACCAGCAGTTTGATGAGCTACAGAGGCTGGTGCGTCAGGAGGAGTGGCGCGTTCTTCACCTGGTAGACCTGAAGGAGGCCTTTTTGACAGCACATGCTGCAGAGAAGATTGCTGAGATCAGCGTTCACACTGAGAAACTGCAGGAGGAGATGGATTCAATCACACAGCAGCTGGGTGAGCTTGACCATGCTGAGCAAAATGGCGTAGCCCCAGCCGACCTGGCACCTCTGCTGGCAGGACAACCACGGCCGCATGGTGCTGCTCGTCTCGAACCAAGGCCTCTGGTAAGCAGCCATTCTCCAGAGCAGGGGGCTGAAGGTTAACAGAATGTTCACCAAAGTTAAGAAAAAGCACATTGGCAGCCAAAGTTTTGGTATTTGGAGGAGTTTTTGCTTGTGGTCTCTGTACAAAACTTAACCTCCTGGATTTTGGTACATTTTAAGAAATTTGTGTTAATGTTTCTAAAGTTTTCAGTCTTTCAGGTCTTTTTGGATGTCTAGTATAATACTACACATTGCATCCAAAACCGTTCAAAGTATTTCAAGTAAAACACCCTTAGACTGCTTCAACCAGCCACAGAAACCTTGAGGAAACTTATTTTCTAAATGTATTAATAGGTCAAGATAACTGGACTGGTGTGATTTTGAATGAGTTTTAACACCCAGCTAAACTGATGAAGCCTAACACACTTACCACTAGACATGCTTTCACTGTTATAATATTAAAGTAAATCTTTAATATATCTTCATTTCCTTTTCAGCAATAACTGTTTTAACAGTTGTAACAGTTAGCAAAAACAACTTGTGCCTGGTTAAAGAAAGCAATGCTTATAACTGTACACTTCATAGGGAACTTGAGCTTCACAAATTTCATCTCTTAAAAAACCCATAGACATTTTTTAATAAGATCAGTGACTGATTACTACAGAGAAAGTAGGGGACTGGGAAAATGGTAAAATGATCTGTGCGTTAGAAACTTGAAGAACTCACAATAGCCCTTCTATGCATGGCTCCTGAACACATAGACAGTTTTCTTTATTCTGACGTATTCTGTTAGGAAGTCAATATTAATGGAAGCATTATTATGAACAATGGCTAAAGTGGTAGCAAAGAAAATCAGTTTGTAGGCTTGGTTAGTGTATTTATTTAATTTTATAGACTTGAGTATTAGGCCAATAAAACTGTATAAATAGACTATTAAGTGTTCATTTTTCATTGAGCTGTTATTTATCACAACAATATCCATCCAGTATGAATGCAGCTTGAATGTAGCTTGAGTCAATCCATAAATTATTATTCTGTCTTCACCACAAAGGTCATTGCATTTATTAGGGAGACACACAAGGTTTCTGACAAATAATTGTGGGCTCATATTGTCGCTATGAAAAGAGAGTCTAAACATCTAATCTCTCCCCAGGCGTCAAGCCTAAAATTGGAAAATGTTTCCAAAATGTTTTCTCTGAACCCTGGTAATTTTCTGAGCCAGTCCTCCTGAGTGTGCACTAAAATTCCTAAATGAGGTTGGAGGGCTGGAAGGAGGGGGTGTTTTGAAGGTCTTTAGATGTATGAGGCTATTAAAACTGGTGCGGTGGTTTCTCAGGGCCACTGAAAGAAAGGAGGAGGAAGGAAGGTCTCAGCAAATCTAAGGAGGCTTATGAAGGGCAGTGGTGTAAGAATTCAGGACACACACACAGTTCTGAAGGCAGGAGGATTTACTACACACACTCATAGACATACATGTGAAGGACAAGTGGTGTAGGCAGATTATTGGTCCTCTGGATGTGTGCCAGTGCTGAGTCTGACGTGAATCTACGGATATAACAGCTGCACATATCAAGGTCATACACACACACTTACACAAATGAACATAGACACAAACTTATTCACATTTGTTTACACACATTAACACATTCTGCTGTGTGCCCTGTGAGTGCTCACATATATACACGGACTTTTATTGCTAACAGAATTTAAATGATCCCTTCAGCTCATTGGTCAACACATGGGGAGAGAACAATTTTCCAGTAGCAGCAGTGAGAGCTAAATTAGGCGTATGTATGTGTATGTGTGTGTGTGTGTGTGTGTGTGTGTGTGTGTGTGTGTGTGTGTGTGTGTGTGTGTGTGTGTGTGTGTGTGTCCTGCCCTGACTAATGGATGGAAGCTGGGAAATGGCCCTCCCTAGGTTAATTGAGATTCTAATTAAATGTCAATTGGTTTTCTGATTATTCTCTGTATATGATAAAGAGTCTCACACTAAGGAAGACACACACGCACACACACACATTGCCGTATACATATACATTTATGTAAGTGAGAGAACTCAAAGGGTGAATTAGAGCTCACTTAATGTGTTAGTCTGCCACACATCTGGTTTAGACAGGATAAACACAGGATCCAGTATTAAACGTGGGCACGCACAAATCTCCTGCATTTTCAGCCTTATATTAGCCTAGATACTGAGCTGTAAATGAAAAAAAAAAAAAGATACTATGCCTCATTAAAAGATTGAGTCTCATTTAGATTTAAAAAATATGACCAAAGAAGTACCGTTTAAGTATTTATACCACCAAAATCGCTGAGAGACGCATTTGCTGGTGTACAGACTAATCATGCTTTTTTTGCAGTACAGAGCTAAATATTCATTAGAGAATATTTATATCAGATTTCAGTGATCTTGGATAATTTGCAACCATTGCATTGTGTTGTTTAAAAAAAAAAAGAAGAAGAAAAAAAAAAAAAAGAGTACCATATGTGCTGCATTTTGCGGTAGCCTACTAGCCTGGATCAACAAAATAAATGATAGCTCTGCAAACTTGACTTTTTTCACTGCATTTGCTTTGCTAAAGTAACACTGTTTTATAGCAGTACTACTGTAGTGTGAAAAACAAAAAAGCTAAAGTGCAACTAGTCAAGCAACAACACATGTTTTAGCAGTTTACAAAGTATAAATGATCACATTTCTTTTGAAATTGTTTATATCAGACATATAATAAACCTAGCACATTTTAATGTAAAAATAAATAAAAGTAATAAAAAACGCTCAAAAAATATAAAAAGGTTTTCCCCTGCCATAAATGATGCAATGATGCACATATCCCAGCCTGCACAATTCCTAATGTGCTTCAGTGTTTTTATGTAATTCAGCTGACATTCTACCTAAAATGCATTGAATTATAGCTGAGCAATTGTTACACACAGTTGACACAAATAGGAAATATGAAAAATGTGATGTCGGAATAGGTGGGTTCTTTCCCATGATAAATGTATAGAAAGCCAAGAATAATTGTGACTATGCAAAGTCAGATATATACACACACACACTCATTTCATCGGTCTTTAGTCTGAAGTGTATTCTACAAATCTTTAAGTAAATGAACAGAGCGGCAATAGGGAAGCAGAGCTAATTTCTAGCGAAGTGTTTGCTTTAAAATCAGGGCCAGGGCTAACCTTTATATCTTCACTGATTAGGCACAAAGTCAGAACTAAGCTAATATGAACACAGTTGTTTCACATTATTTGCACTTGCAAAAAGTGAAAACGTCTCACAGACCTCATGTTCTGCCTTGGCTGAAATCATCACAGATGGAGATTATTAAGGGGTCAATCTCGGATTTTTAATGACTACAGAAAGTCAGGACCTCAGTTTAACGTCTGATCGGAAAGACGGTACTGTTTTGTACAGTATAGTGTCCCCATCACTATACTGGAGCATTAGGCTCCACACAGACCACATGGTGAGCACTCCCTGTTGGCCTCGGTAATACCACTTCTAGCAGCAACCTTAGTTTTCCCCAGGAGGACCTCCCAACCAGATACTGGACAGGCTCAACCCTGCTTAGTTTCAGTGGGAAACCAGGCAAGAGCTGCAGGGTGATAGGGCTCTGGCAAACATAATGCTTCTCATTTAAACAAATCCGTCCACAAAACATTTTTCCTGAATAGAATTTGGGATTGACCACATGATCTTTAGCAAACTGTAGACAGGCAGCAATGTTGTTTTTGGAGAGCAGTGGCTTTCTTATTGCAACCCTGCTATGCACATAATTGTTGTTCAGTGTTCTCCTGATGGTGGACTCATGAACATTAACATTAACCAATGTGAGAGAGAACTTTAGTTGCTTAGAAGTTGCTCTGGGTTCCTTTGTGTCCTGCTGGACTATTACATGTATTGATCTTGGAGTGATCTTTGTTGGTCTCCACTCCTGGGGAGGGTAACAATGGTCTTGAATTTCCTCCATTTGTACACAATCTGTCTGACAGTGGATTGGTGGAATAAAATTCTTTAGAGATGGTTTTGTAACCTTTTCCAGTTTGATGTGCACCAACAACTCTTTTTCTGAAGTCCTTAGAAGTCTCCTTTGTTCATGCCATGATACACTTCCACAAACATGTGTTGTGAAGATCAGACTTTGATAAGATCCCTGTGCTTTAAATACAACAGGGTGCTCACCAACACCTGATCATCAACCCATTGACTGAAAACACCTGACTCTAATTTCACCTTCAATTTAAACTGATCATCCTAGAGGTTCACATACTTTTGCCACTCACAGATAATAATATTGGCTCATTTTCTTAATAAATAAATGACCAAGTATAATATTTCTGTCTCCTCTGTTTAATTTGGTTCTCTTTATCTACTTTTAGGACTTCTGTGAAAATCCGAAGATGTTTTAGGTCATATTTATGCAGATATATGGAAAATTCTAAAGGGTTTCCAACCTTTCATGTACCACTGTAGTCTAATCTCCAGTGACAGATTTCCTAGACAGGCCCTCAATATAAAAAAGATTTTATGTGAAAAGGAGGATATTGTGTCCTCAGGATTTTATTTTTAAGAAAGTGACACAGTAACTCTACTGCTAATGTTTCTTCTGTCTGTCGTAGTAAAAAACGAGAAGCTCCTTAATATCATAATATATTTCGAAATGAATTCAAATTCTGTTTAACAAGTAGCACACTACCTTCTTTTTTACATTGAATTCTTTCCAAATACATATTTGGATCATTTTTATTTTGGATCGTTATTTTGTTTAGTATTTTATTTTTAAGTAAGCGTAGTTGGTATAAATGTGTCAGGACGCATTGCAGTTTTCAGGGCTGTATTTAGAGTTGAGCTCTGTGCATGTAGTGAGAAGTTATTACTGAAACTCAGCAAAATCAGTATTCAGACCTCAGACTTTATCTACAGTATAGGTATCCCTGATCAAGTGGTTTAAGTGATCCGCTCATCTGAGACTGATGTTGATGCCAGGTCTGATCAGGTTCACAGTCTTTTCTCTCTCGTTCCCTAAATACAGACCCTGCCTCTCTCACTCCCTCAGAAACAGTTATTCGTTCTTCCATTCTCACGAACTGACAGAGCAACGCAATCAGCCATCGACTGTAGATTTTGTATTGTGTGCTCCAAGGCGGGTGATTGATTATGTTGAATCAGTGTGGCCAGTGGGAGAAAGACTTTTGATTGCCTGTTCAGTGTATCAGTGCAGTAGAGGAGAAATGAATTTGTGCAATGCAAGCAAATACTCTCAAGAGGACACACAGGGTTTTTTTTTTTGTTTTTGCTCATCTATTCAACATTTCTCAACATCTGCTCATATGCTGTAGATAGCAAGCAGAGCATTTCAATTCCAAGCTGAGCATTTAAGCAGATGCACTGTGGAGGAAAGGTCTAGGCTGGTTTGGTTTTCCATCGTCCCAGCTGTATGCAGTAGCCCCTAAATATTATGACAAAATAGTATGTCGTATGGGACCTACAGTATACAGTACATTGTATAAGTATTCACCCCTTACAACTTTTCCACATATTGAAATGTTACAACCTGGAACTGTAGTGGGCTTAATATTTCTGTTGTGACACAAAGCTTAATTAAGGTTAATTATTTGTTGCTTGCATATGTATTCACCCCCCTGGGTCAAAGCCCCTGTGGCTACACATACAGCTGCAGGGCTTCTGGGATACAATTCGATCAGCTTTGCACATCTGGATCCTGATAGTTGTGCCCTCTTCTTGTGTGTCTTCTTGGAAAATTTGCTCAAGCTCACAGATTGGACAAAAACCATTGGTGAACAGCAAAAACCCTTGGTTCTTGTTGTTGAACCACTCCAGTGTAGTTTTGACAGTCTATTTAGGATTATTGTCCTGTTGGAACTTTGAAACTCTGCCCCAGTTTCAAATGCCTTGAAGACTGGAACAGGGTTTCATCTTGGATTTCCCTGTATCTGGTGCCAGCCCTGACCAGTTTCCCAGTCTCCGCTGATGAAAATATGACACCACTTCCACCGTGGCGATCCTGCTCTCAGAGTGATGAGTAGTGTTGAGCTTATGCCAAACATAGTGTTTTCTGCCAAGGCCATAGTGTTCAATTTTGGTTTTATCAGACCAGAGAACTTTCTGCCACATGTTCTCTAACAAACTCTTAGACCTTCCAGGAAAAGGTGTATTTATTTTGAGATCATTGTGACACTTTTATTGCAATTATGGTACTTTGAACTGGTTGCACCAGAACTAATTTAGGTGTTTCATAACAAAAGGGGTAAATACCTATGTTTCCTTTTATTTACTTTTATGTTTTTCATTTGTTAAAAGTGTAAAAAAAAAAAAATTAAAAAAAAAAAAAAAGCCATATATTTGTAAAAATACACATATTTTCCCCCATCTTTAATATTATAGGCTATTTTGTTTAGGCCCATGACATAAAATCCTAATTAAGTCCATTTCAGGTCCAGGTCACAGCATTAAAATAATTGGAAAAGTGAATACATATGCAAGGAACTGCAGTACTTCCCATAATATTCAGTATATAAGTATGCAGTCTGGGATATTAAGTTTTATGTCTTCTTTATGTGATACTAAGGCTGCCTCCGAATATCTACTACCCTACTACACAGTAGATGAAAATCAGTATGCCAAAGGAGTAGTATGTTGGAATTCTCAGTATTCATAAAACAGTATGCAAGTGGATATTATGTGGATATTATAGTATATAGTATATAGTATATATGTGGATATTATAGAATGTAATATGCTGTGGATAATGCACTATCCCATAAGGCAGTGGGACTAGAGAGGAGGCGCTGTCAGGATCTGTGCCACGTAGTACATCCGGATTGTATTCATGCTTATTAATTATACTGATCAGTACATACTGTATCAACGGCCAAGCAGTAGGTACTGATTTGGATGCAGTAGGTACTAACAGTATGCGATTTCGGACGTGGCCTAAGTTTTCTGGATTTTTTTGTTTGGTTGTTTTTTTACGTACAAATACAAACCGCTGCTGAGGCGAGGTATTTCCTTTCTTGCAGGCACAGAACGTATGCGCATGATGACGGACAACTGGTTCAGTCATATTTTTTTGCAGAAGATTTGATACAACAGTGAGGCAATGGAATACAGCCACCAGATGGCCTTTAATGTTGGCTTGGTGTGTCCATGGCTCTAACAAATCCCTTAATTTGGATGTTTTCTAGTACAGTGGGGGGAAACAAGTATTGAACGTATCAAAGTTGTTTTTCAGTAAATATATTTCCAATGAGGTTATTCACATGAAATTTTCGCCAGACATCAGTATTAACTCAAGAAATCTGGAAATATAAAGAATTCACAACATTAAAGTCCATAAATAAAGTTATGTGTAATAAAGTGTGACACAGGAAAAAAGTATTGAACAGCCTAAGAAAATGCCAGCTGAACCAGCTGAAAGCCATACGTAGTTCGAAAGTAATTGTACCTCCTATTTGTGCAAACTAATATCAGCTGGGTTAGTAAATTGATGGTCTATAAAAAGGCTTTTCGTTAACAAAATGTCACACAAGAAAAATCTCATGATGGGTAAAAGCAAAGAGCTCTTCCAAGACCTTCACACCTTATTGTTTTTAAACATATTGTTGGAATTGGATACAAACGTATTTAAGAACTTCTGAATCTTAGAGTGAGCACCACTGTGGCCATTATCCGCAAGTGGAAGCAGCATCACTTTGTCATCAACCGGCCACGCATAGGAGCTCCTCACAAGATTTCCTCGCAAGTAGCCCAAGACCCAAGGACGACTCGTAAAGAGCTCCAGAAACACACGGAGGCAGCAGGTACCGTCATCACAGAGAAAACAATAGGCAATGCACTCCACTGCTCATGCTCACCCCACAAGACTCCATTTCTAAAGAAAAGGCATGTCGAAGCTCATTTAAAGTTTGCTAAAACTCATTTGGACAAGCGTATGAAATACTGGGAGAGTGTAGTCTGGTCAGATGAGAGCAAAATTTAACTTTTTGGCTGTCATACTACATGCCATGTTTGGAGAAGAAATGGCACTGCATATCATCCTAAAATCACTATACCAGCAGTGAAGTTTGGAGGTAGAAGCATCATGGTGTGGGGTTGTTTTTCATTGCATGGTACTGGCAGACTTCAAATAATTGAAGGAACGATGAATGGAGCCCTTTAACGGGAGATTATTGAGAAGGATCTGCTGCCATCCACCAGGATGATCAAGATGAGACGTGAGTGAAACACTCAATTAGTTTCAGAGAAAAAAAATCAAGGTGTTAGAATGGCTCAGTCAATCACCTGACTTGAATCCAATTGAACAAGATTTGAAGACAATATGTTTAGAAGAACCGGCCAAAATCACACCTGAATACTGCGGCCCATTAATTTCTTCATACAGGAAGCATCTTGAAGCTGTCATTACAAACAAAGGCTTCTCCACTAAGTATTAAATACATTTCAGTTAGCGTGTTCAATAGTTTTTTACCTGTATCATTCCACTTTATTACACATAACTTTATTTATGAACTTTAACGTTTGGATTTCTTTTTATGTGTGGATTTCTTGAGTTAATAAAAATTTCATGTGAATAGCCTCATTGGAAATATATTTACTTTTAAAAAATGTTGATGCGTTCAATACTTATTTCCCCCACTGTATGTACCGGCTGTAGCCAGTCATTAGCCATTATTAGATGACTTCACTTCTCCTGAGGTCAATGAGGAGGTCAAAGTTCAAAGGGCTTTAGAGTAGAACAAGCTGGGAAGCAGAGCCCAGCAGATAATGAGATGCTGTGTCTCAATGTCTCACTCTCAACATGCTAAAGTCCCTTTCAACACTCCCTTCACAAAACTTCTATCTCCTCACTATTCATTTCTTTCACACACTGCTTACAATTATCCTGTTTCAAATGATATAGTCTTTTTTCCAGTCCAGAGAGTTCTCTCATTCAGCTTCTTAATGAAATTGGCTAGCTGAGCTGAAGCACAGGCGCTAATGCATGGGCAGACGCTGTGCTCTTATCTCCTTTTCATTACATTGTCTTGTCTCCTAATTAAAGTTGAAGAAGTTTCTCTTTCCCTTTGTCTGTCTTTTGCTCTCTCTCTCTCCATCTCTGATGCTTCTTCTCTCCTTCTTCACCTCTTTTTCTCCTCCTCTCAGTTTCTCACATTCAGTTGACTTGACACACACATGCACAGAGATGGGGAATTGTGGTGATAAAAACTAAAATAACAGCCGCCCAATTGACTTCAGATGACTTGGTCTCAGATAGCTTGGTCTCAGGCTAGTTAGAGGCGTTTGTGTCAGCCTTTAAAACGCAGCTACAAGAGAGTGTGTCATCAGAGTGAAAGCCCACAGTTGTATAGTGATAATAGTGCCAGGTGATTTATAGTAGTTGTAATGATGGAGAAGTAGTATAAAGGCACATTTGCTTTATTTCTTCTGCTCTATTGAGTTTCATTTTTATTTCTTTATTTCAGATGGGCCCTGAAGCCAGACCAAGGTAAGACTGATTTTTATCATTTTAGGCCTTTTCTTTGACTCTTTTGAGAACACAGCTTGTGGTGTGAATGCAAAGTCCTTGATCAGCTGCATCCAGATGTCTTTTCAGCAAATAAATACAGACTACAGACTGGAGCCTGACTTGCACTGACTGTCCCCCGAGATACAGGCACACACATGCATGTACACGCTCACACGCACAAACAGAATAATTACTTGCAATTACCTACCCCAAAATCTGATGACTCATCATATACACACACTGACACGCTTTTCTACCTCTTCACTTTGTACACACAGATCAGTATTTATATACATTGTATCCTCAGGCAGTGTGTGTGTCTGTGTGTCTGTGTGTGTGTGTGTGTGTGTGTGTGTGTGTGTGTGTGTGTGTGTGTTGGGGGGTAGAGGTGAACTGTGGGAGAAGGGAGACATGTTCTCTGCTAGTGTTTGTGTCGTTCAGTGTAGACTGTGTGTGGTGTACTACAGTTATATAGATGCAGCAAAACATTTTCTCATTTTCTGCAGATTTTTGTTCTGCTCTGTTGGCATGCCCATATTTAGCATAATGTTAGCCCCATAAAACATTTTTAGGAGTTTAAAAACAGGTATTTTTTAGAACAACAAAGACTAATAGTCACTAATCAGCTTTAAAGGAGCAGTTTGTCATTTTCAGAGCCCTCAGCTGTGTGTGAGGTGAACTGCAACTGCAATGAAAACATAAACAGACCCCAGCCCTGTCTATACTTTGTGAATTTAGGTTTAGGACAATAATATATACACTCACTGAGCACTTTATTAGGAACACTATACTAATACAGGGTAGGGCCTCCCTCTTCTCTCACAACAGCCACGAATCTTCATGGCATGGATTCCACAAGATGTTGGAAACATTCCTTTGAGATTCTGGTCCATGTTGTCATGATTGTATCGTGGAATTCCTGCAGATTTTTTCAGGAATTACTTTACTTTCATGCTGTGAATCTCCCGTTCTACCACAGCCCAAAGGTGTTACTTCTGGATTCAGATCCGGTGACTGGGAAGGCCACTGAAGAACACTGAACTCATTGTCATGTTCATGAAGCCAGTTTGAGACGATTTTTGCTTTGTGATATGGTGCATTATCATGTTGGAACTATCCAGTAGAAGATGGGAAAATTGTGGCCATGAAGGGATGTAAACGGTCAGCAACAATATTTAAATAGGCTGTGGTATCCAAGAGATGATTGGTTGGTATTAATGGACTCAAAGTGTGCCAAGAAAACATTCCCTACACCATCACTCCACCTCCACCAGGCTACACTGTTAACACAAGGCAGGTTGGGTCCATGGGTTCATGCTGTTGGCACCAAATGTGCGCCTCAGCAGAAATCGAGACTCATCAAAACAGGCTACCATCTTCAGCTGTCCAGGTTTGATGAGCCTGTGCCCACTGCAGCTTCAGATTTCTGTTGTTGGCTGACAGAAGTGGAACCCAACATGGTCTTCTGCTGTTGTAGCCCGGCACCTCAAGGTTTGACGCGTTGTGCATGCTGAGATACTTTTCTCCTCACCACAGTTGTACAGAGAGGTTATCTGAGTTACTGTAGCCTTTCTGTCAGCTCAGACCTGTCTGGCAATTCTCCTGTGACCTCTCTCATCAACAAGGTGTTTCTGTAAGCAGAACTGTCATTCACTGGATGTTTTTTATTTATTGCACCTGTCTGTGTAAACTCTACAGACCGTTGTGTGTGAAAATCCCAGGAGATTCAGCAGTTATAGAAATACTCAAACACATCTGGCACCAAATATCATGCCAAGGTCAAAGTCACTGAGATCACATTTTGTCCCCATTTTGATGGTTAATGTGAACATTACCTGAAGCTGTTGATCCGTAGCTACATGATTTTATGCAATACACTGCTGCCACACAATTGGCTGATTAGATAATGGTATAAATGAGTAGGTGTACAGGTGTTCCCAATAAAGTGCTCAGTGAATGTATTTTTCGATGGAAAAATATAAACAGAAGCTTGAAATGAAGACAGAAGCCAATTCTGATAGACATATGAAAAAAATCCATGACTCTACTTTTCAAAACAGGAGCCATCACAGCTTTTTTAGCAAAAACTCAGCTGTGTCTTATCCAAACATGCATTAAGGTATATTGTTTAGCTGATCAGACCAGAGACTAGCTACATGCTACATGCTGCATGGCTAGAATCTTCATGTCAGAAAGAGGAGAGTTTTAACAAAGATGTTTATTCTTTCTGAGTTAAGTTCAAACAGACATTTTCTCTGTTCAGAGACTATGGCACTAGTTAAAAGTGATATTCTCAAGCACCATTATTTAAAAACTACTACTAACAGTTGTCTTATTTATAGCCATGTACTAATCACTGATAGTTAAGGATTAAACGTTAACTGTTCACAAATTTAGTTGAATAGCCCTGTTCTAGGGGCTGGGATTAGACGCTGTCTCCTGATAGTTCCGATCATAATAATAATAATTTTACATGCTTTATAGAAGATGAACCTGAAGTGAGTGTTAAATCAATAACACGCACTTAGGCACAAACATGCAGCTAGGCTCCTCGAGTGGGAGCATATTTAGAGTATAATTTGTTATCGACTTTCCTCAGTTATCATCATGAGATCATTTAGCACATGTCCTTGGATAAGGTCAGTATGACCACACACACACACACACATACAGAGAGAGAGAGAGGTGTAATATTTTTTTTTCATTAGCGTGTAGTGAGAGTGACTCAGGCTATCTGATAGCCATCTATATAAACCATTATCGACTTATAGCTGGATGGACTGAGAGGGGATGGAAAGAGAGAGAAGATAAGGGAAAGGGTGAGGACAGAAATTGCGGCAGGGGTCTTTGGGTCCCAGGAGTTGTGAGATGATGAAGAGGGAAAAGGACAGGAGGGATTAGAGAGAAAAGCAATAATAATGCTATTTTTAAGTACAACTTAAGGTTGAAAATAGTTTTTAGTTCCTTTGTTTAGTCGGCTGCGTAATCACTCAGCTTCGGCTACAGCTGTCAAAGAGGCTTTATGATGATGGATTTTTACATTTTGGCCCCCCAGGTGACCTGAAAATGAATATATTGGTTCCAAAAAAACCCTGAAAACTGCAGCTTTTAGTACTGAATCGGATGGAAAAAGCACAGCTCCAGTTTTTTGGTGGCAAAAGTAAATACATAGGTAAAGTTAACACATTATTCCATTGTGTGTGAGTAGCAGAAAAGTCTTATAACCCATACTAAGAGTTCACGCAAATGCCCAGAGTTCATAGATACTAATACATTCGCAGATATAAATGTATACACACACACACACATATATACACAACCATGAGCAGCACAAGAGAAAGAGAAAAAAGTTATGAAAGCTGTCTCCAGACTGATCATGTGGATCTAATCTTTTAATTACAGCTCCTCTGAGAAACTCAGTTGTGTGTTTGCTGTGCAGCTGTGTGTGGGTGTTTGCTGTACCTTTGTATATTTGTGCTTTTATGAACTGATAATAAAAACACAGTATATAGGATGGAAATGTAGCCTGGGTTGCATATGCATGCTTCTGGGCAAAATGGGTTTTCTCATTTTATCCCCTCTTATTGGTTAAATCTGTCCAAATATCCAAAAATGCACTTTCGGTGCACTCACTTCCTCTCTCACACACACACACACACACAGATATATCTACTTAGATGCACACTCACACAGCCCATAATAAGAGCCATTGATCCCATTTCAGATACTCATCCATCTGGTGCATTAAGATGATCATTTAGGGACTATGTTTTTTCCTCGCTGTAGTAGACAGAGGTTGGAGGTGATGCATGTGGTGTAATGTTACAGATCAATACTGAAGGGGATGATGGGAATGGAGACTTTGTGTGTGTTTTACATCCCCTGGGAGTTCAGGGACCCTAAAAGCCAAGGATTGGCTTGAGTTACATGAAAAGAGAGAGCGATAACAGGGAGGAAGATGAAAAATCCGCCCGCTAAAAGTTAAGATGGAGAGGGAAACCAAATAGGATTAGCAAGAAACTGCACAGACAGACAGTAATGTTGAGTTTCTCTGGGCTTTAAGTAAGGTATGACTGGGTGTGCTGTATTGTTAATTTCCTTAACGACAACTATGACGAAAAATGTTTGTAAATGACCTTTTTTTCCATGACTGAAACGAGACAATGACGAGACGACACCCACGTTATTAAACACTAACTGTGACTATATAAACGTGCAATATTGTTGACGAAAAAACGATGAGACTAAAATGTAGTTTAAAAATGAAAAACGTTACCAAAATAGATCTTTATTTTCATCGACAAAAAAGAGGAGACAAAATATTATAGAATGTTTTTTTTGGGTTTTTTTTTTTATTTTTATAAATTACAATCCAAATATCCTGTTCATTGAATGTGTGTGACCTATCAGCATTAAGCAAGCACAATGGGGTATACCTTTCAAGCTAGAGTTCGTTTTTGGTTAGATTGACTGAAATGTTAATCAAAATCAATAATAATCTTATGGCTAAAAATGTCAACAGTTTTCATTGACTAAAACTAGATTAAAATACTTACATAAAATGCCCAGACTTTTAGTCAGTTAAAACTTGACAAAAAAACAAACAAACAACAAAATATGATAAAAACAATCAAGGACATAGGATGCACGGTGGCTTAGTGGTTAGCACGTTCGCCTCACACCGCCAGGTTTTGGGGTTCGATTCCGCCGTGGCTCAGTGTGTGTGGAGTTTGCATGTTCTCCCCGTGCTGTGGGGGTTTCCTCCAGATACTCCAGTTTCCTCCCCCAGTCCAAAGACATGCATGGTAGGCTGATTTGCATGTCCAAAGTGTCTGTAGTGTATGAATGGGTGTGTGAATGTGTATGTGAGTGTGCCCTGCAATGGACTGGCACCCTGTCCAGGGTGTATCCCACTTTGTTCCCACCATGCTCCCTGGGACAGGTTCCAGGTTCCTCATGACCCTGTAGGATAAGCAGTATAGAAGATGGATGGATGGAAAATCAAGGACATTTGAACTAAGACTAAATAAAAAATTGCTGACAAAATGAGCACTAGTGTGCTGTTCTAGGAAAATAATCAGTGATAGGATGTTGTGGAGTGGCTTAATGCATAGCAAAGTTACAACCCTGAAGTTTTTATATAGACAGATATTTTCCAATAGAAGCACATCCCAGAGTGTTTCATTCCTCTTGTACCAATTATTGTATTTTGGTATTAATTAAAGAATGACACAGCATAATTTTAACTGTTTATAGTTGTGGAACATCTGTGCAACGAGTTATTTTCTGTTATTACTGATCATATTATAGCAGCTATAAACAGCTGTTCCTTCAACAGCTCATCTTTTTCTCTCTGTCTCTTGAAGAGACCAAATAAATGCAGCTTGTCACGTTAGCAACAAAAACGCTAAGTCCTGAAGACATTTCCTCATTTATAAGCCGCTTTGGATAAAAGCGTATGCTAAATGAATAAATGTAAATTTCAATGGTGCTATCTAATAAATACTATATACTTGAGTATCTGATTTTTGTAGTGTAGTTGCAGATCAAATGCTGACTGGAAATGTCAAATTACTGTGTGCTACCAGACACAGGACCACGCACAGATTTTATAACACAAAGGCTCTCAATTTTTGCTCCTAAATGGATTCCAGGATTTGGTGTTATTCTTGCTGAAAGGAGTGTTGGCCTTTCAGCAGAATTGAAACCATGTGTACCAAAAAAAAAAGCTGCTATTTTAAGGCGTTAAATGAAAAGAACGGGACGTTCTCTTCTCCAACCGAGCTCACCTTCAGCTCCTGACACTATTGCGGCCGTGTGTACAATGGCAGTGCACTTCTGACAGCGTAAGAGTAGTTATTTTGGACTGCTGCGCATCAACTGAGCTGAGCAGGTGCAAGAAATTCAGTCACCCAGCAGTGAGGTTTTCCTGGGGGTATAACCATTTCGTTAGCAATCTGTCAGCGAATAGCCACTTAGTCTCCAGAGCCTCCTGTCTCATCCTGACCGAACATTAGCAAGTAGAAAGCTTTGTGTTTTGTTAGATTTTTATTGTGCAGCAACTTTTAGATAAGACACATAACATCTGCTTTTCACTGTGAGCATGGGTGAAAGGTCAGGAATTTGCCCGTAACCCTGAAGCATTCACGTGCACGCACTCAGTATACAGAAATGAGCGTGGATGAGTGCGTGCTCGGTGAATGTGTGTGTTTGAGATTCAGCATGCAACGGGCATGTAAATGCATGGCATGGCTGTGCTGCAAATGGAAGCAGACGAACCATATTAATCATGCAGTGTAACCACTGTAATGTGATAACGAGCTACAGCAATCTGACACTTCTCATTACCATAGTGGTGCTTCTCTCTCTTTCGCTCTCTCCCTCTCTCTCTGACGTGACGGCACGTGCGCAGGTGAACACATACTGTATTCGCTTATTTCGTTTCATTCCTCAAAATTTTACCAGCATATACAATGTTTTATAACATCAATATAGCACAATGAGGAATATGTATGTATGTCAATGCAATCTTAATAGAGGAGTGGTGTGTACAGTGGGGGGTTTTTTCCAGCATATTTTCATAGATAAAATAATTTTTTATTTTGTCGTATAATAGAATTTTGTCTTTTTTTTCAATTAGTAACAATATACAAACAAAAAAAAAAACACCCTAAATCTATTGCGGCCAATATTAGCTGGTTAAACACACTACTGATCAGACAAAATAAGGCTACATTTGCATGCTGTACTAATGATGCCATTGCCTCTACTGCTGTGACCGTGTCAGTTCCAGTTTGTTGATGAATCAGCAGCCAGTTGTACCAGTACGAGTATAAGTTTGAGCGCAAGTCAGGGTGTCAAGTCAGTAGTCATTTTAAAACTAGAGCGGTTTCGAATTTTGCTTGCACCACAGACACATTAAGGTGTATCGTAACTAGTAGATTGTAAAATGAAGGTAGATCATAAACTTTGTTGCACAGAGTCACATATTACATCAATGGGAAATATTATACATGAAAAATACTCGATTGAAACTTGGAGTAAATATAAATACGTAATAGTGATAATAGTAATAGCATCACACTGGAGTAATTAAAACAGACTCTGCTGTACAATAAAATAGTGACTCGAATTATTCATCTCTTGTATTTGTACGTTATGCACTTCTCACAAGAACGGCATTTTAATAACGAACCATATCAACGCAAGATAACAAAACGGCTGTTAAGTTAACCTGCATTTGAATATACTGAACCACTGACTAATGTATAACTAACTAACAGTGCATTGCAGCTCTAACTGATATTTTGTGGTATACTATGCTAATGATATCAGTTTTGTGTGTGGCGTTTTATCACTTTGATGCATGGTACACTGCTGGATATAAAAATAGCATATTTATAATTTATACTGTACACTGGTGCTTGAACGTTCGTGAACCCTTTAGAGTTTTCTATATTTCTGCATAAATATGACCTAAAACATCATCATATTTTCACACAAGTCCTAAAAGTAGATAAAGACATCTCAATTAAACAAATATTATACTTGGCCACTTATTTATTGAGGGAAATGATCCAAAATTACATATCTGTGAGGGTCAAAAGTATGTGAACCTTTGCTTTTAGTATCCGGTGTGTGTCCCTTGTGCAGCAAAAACTGTAACCAAATGTTTCCAATAACTGTTCATCATTCCTGCACATTGACTTGGAGAAATTTTGGCCCATTCCTCAGTATAGAACAGCTTCAGCTCTGGGATGTTGGTGTGTTTCCTCACATGAAAATTCCAAAGGGTTCACAAACTTTCAAGCAGCACTGTATGTGTTGTTCTAAACAGTGTTTGTAATTTCAGCTAGTTGGCCATGACGGTGAACATAAACCACAAAGATATTTCTTGCGTACAGGAATATCATGAAACACAAAACAAAGCAAAACAGAGATGCATTTCTAGTCCGTAAATATGCTGCACCTTGAACAGAATTCGCTACTAGGGGCTAGCTGTGAGTTTTAACGCAATGTTAAAACTCTGCTAATTGGTACAAAGGTTAATTTTTGGTTAGTCTGTAAAAAATATAGTGGCAGTTTCCACTCCGTCTAAGCTTTGATAGAGCTTATGTTCTTCAGGTGCAAGCAGCTGCTGAAGCCCTAGCTCTGTTGGCTCTTAATTAGGCGAGTACTTGTTTTTGAATGTGCAGTGGAAAATCCCTCTGTGTCTTTGCCAGCATAAGGGTGTCACTCCTGCAGCTGTTGTGTGTTGCTCAGGTGAACAACAGATGAACTACAGCGATAAGGAGCTCATAAGAGTTCAGTGCACAATGCATCATGTCACTCCTCTGCTTTGCTTTGCTTTTTTTCCTTTGTCTGTTTTTATCCCACTCCTGGTTCAATTCTACGCGTTTTACTGTTTAGCAAATCAGTCATGCTACTTATTCATGTTTTAAAGTGAACGTATAAATCGAAATGCCATAATAACACGGCATTGTGAGAGGAGCATGTGGAGAGAATGCCTCTGAACACATGCTTCATCCATTTTCTGTAATTAAGGTCTTAAAGCTGCTTCTCTCGTAGATACTGGCAGTGTGATACCGCAGCATGGTTTGTGTTTAGGCCTACACGATAATGGCTATGATGTTGATTTCAATCATTTTGCTCAATATTGAAATCATGATTATTTATTATAAATGTTCCGGCAGTAATTAAGCAAAACAGTTGCACTCGCACTGCATTATTTAATCATATTTTACAGCCATCAGTCAAAAGGATAAATCTCTGAGATGTATCCATAATAAAAAAAAATACAAATAAATTAGTCATGCAAGAGCATATGCCACCAAAGAGTGAAAACTGGAAGGGAGAGCTTGTGAAATAGTTCAATTAAAAATGAATTAAAAACTATTTGTAATTTTATGAGCCAAGCTAATATCAATTATGTCCGTTATGATTAATTACAAGTGGAAGCCAAAACTGATCACAATTAAAAGATGATTTATTGTGCAGCATTGGTGCGGCTGCTTGTGAGAGCACACACTATGCCTGAGGCATGCTGCTCAGTTTCTCTTAGTAAAATATTCAAAAAGTCTCTCACAGTGGAAACGTACTGCACACACCCTCTATTCTCAGAGCAGTGTGTGTGTGGGGGGGGGTGGGTGGGTGGATGTGTGGGTGTGTGTGTGTGTGTGTTTGTGTGTGTGCATGCCTGTGCGTTTGTGTGTGATTGTGTGTGTTGGTGTGTGTGTGTGCTTGTGTTTGTGTGGGTGTGTGTGGGTGTGTGTGTGTCTGCACATGCTAGCAGAATCAATATGCAGTCTGAATAATTTACACTCTTCTACATGCTCTCTTTCATCCACTCTTCCTTTTTCCTGTCTTTGTCTTTCACACTCACACTTTCAGTAACATACACATTCACACATTCACACACACACACACACACACACACACACCTTTTTCTTACACTATATATAGACGTAGCTGACTGATAATAAACAAACCTTACTGAATAGATATGAACTTAAAGTCCATGGGTTTAGACGTTTTTCCCCATTCAACCTCAGATCTTAACCTAATGCTATGTTTTAGCCTCCCTAAAATCCAATTAGGAATATGAAAATGTAATTGTGTAGTGACGTCTCCGTCGATAGCTATCTCGCATCGTGCAGTGTCCCCACAGCAGCTGAGCCCCTCCGTGTATTCATCCTTGCTGTTTGCTGTTTTAAAATGTGCCGTGAAAACCATGTCGTTGGATTTGAAAATTCAGTCTTTTCAGATATATAATCATGAACAAATAAAGCAGACTGTCAGTTGAATACGTATAGGGTATAAAACGATTATTCTGTATCTCTGAAGCACCACGTCGGGGAAGAGAATGTGAATCATTAAGCATCCTCTGAGCTTTTATTGCCTATTTTCCACTGTGGTGCTCGCACTGTCTGAAGTGAGTTTAGACTCTTGACCTTTCCATATGATCAAGCACCATGCAGTAGTTTTTCCCTCACTAGCCTGCATACTGCAATGCCAGCATTTTCAGCATTCCTAGGCATCTTGGAAAACTTGAAATTTAAAAGAATTGTTTGCTAGTTGTGGGAAACACAAAAATCTGCAAACATTTTAAGACACACAATTTTTTCTTTGTTATACATTTTTATTTTATGACTGCTACATTATCAAGTACAAAAACGTTTTAGATTCCAAACATGGCGTTATTAACATGGCAAAACGTTACAGAATGTCAGTAAATAAAGCAGCAGAAATGACTTTTCAGACAAAAATGAAGGCTGCTGGGTTTTACTGCAAAAATAAGAAGGAAGTGCGGCAGTGAAAGTCTCCAGAAGAACTGTGGCTGGTTCTACAAGATGCTCAATAACGCTTACAGCTCATTTCCTTATAAAACTGCACAAATGGTCCCCGAGACTACTAATTTGTTTTTAAACCAAAGGGTCATCATAACAAATATTGACTTTTGTTTCAGTTATTACTGTTTACAGGGTTCGTACAAGGTGCTTGAAGTGCTTGAATTTGGCTTTTTGAAATTGAAGTACTGGAAAACCTTGAAAATAGGTAGTGGTGCTTAAAAAGTGCTTGAATTATAAAAGGTCAACAAATACGAAATCCCTAAATAACGTGTTTATTTTTTGTAGAACACGAATACAATCCTTTCACTTAAAATATGTCGCCCCGCTGCAGCCCCTCCCTCTCCTCCTGCTATTCGCTTACTCATTGTGACAAAAACAGCTCCAGTCCACTTTTCAGACCACTTTAGTGACTCCAAACGCCCCCCAAAAGCACTTGGTGACAAATCTTGCGACTGTTTAGGTACTTTCCGTAGAAGAGAGTGGCCAGTACTGCCCTGCGAGTGCGATGGTCCAATTTTCCCCTGTTCAGTGAGTGGCAGAGAAGAGCAGCATATTCATTCGCTTCTTATTTTCTCTCTTCTGATTTACATCTTCTGATGTACATATAGGCAAAATGACAGCACATTCGTTGTGTTTAACTTGTGTGTGGTGGTTTTGTCAGACGACGTCCTGGTTATAAATCAGGATTTTAGCAGTGCAGAGCATCAGCTTGGAAGTGACTGCTGGTTAACGTGTAGGCTTAATGGGCCGTGTTTCAGTGACTATTTCATACTCGCCCGCTGTCTGACAACAGAAACATAAAAATATGTAAATGAGAACAGCTTTATTGGGAATTCGGCTGTTTTAAAATACAGTATGTGAGCACAGCGAGTAGGAAAGAAGCAAACAGACACTAGGCAGAATGCAAATACAAAGCGATGGGATAATGAACACGCTAATTAGTGCATGACATCATCTATTGACGTTTAGCGACTTTCCATTGAATGTTGTTGGAACGGTGCTCCTGTCACTCACCTGGAGTATAGTGATGTTATGGTGAAGATGAAGCAATGTCTGGGAAACGCAAATTTAGTCCAGCATGGCTGGAAAAGGCGACATATACAATTTGGTTGTGTTATAATTAGTATTATTATTTTATTTATTTGTTTATTTATTTATTTTTTTGGGGGGGGGGTAAAAAAGAAGAAATAGAGAATATGTTTGAATGAATTCTCTTGTGTAGTCCTCGAAAACAAAGAAATTGTGCTTGAAAGTCCTGGAATTTCATTATGAAGCATTTGTTCGAACCTTGTGTTTACACAGTACCCTGTGTTTAATAGGGTTTTTTTTAAATGTAGAAACACTTTATTTGATTCTTTTTGAAGGCATCTTTGCTCTACAGTATTTCTTTGCATAAAAACTTCATAGTACTGTACGTGAATAGATAAAATGTCCAAAAATATTCGGTGAGGTTCTGGTAAAATGTAACGTTTGCTTATTAATCCACAGAGATTACATTTCTAGTGTATTAGCAACCAAGGACAAAAAGATCTGCTAAATTAGGAGGAGATTGATGTTCCATTTGATCATTTCTCTATTAATAGGCCTAACTGGTATAGTGTGGAGTATTCTAGTTTCTAATGTGGAGAGATGAACGCTATATTGGAGCACCAAGTCGAGGATACATGATGAACACCAGTGTGCATGGGTTGCCCTAAAGGTATTGCATGTGAAGCATTTTTATTGGTCACTCAACAAAGGGAGGGTCACTATTTATAGATGTTGTCCTCCATCAGAGCCAGTTTACTAAGAGAATCCCATGGAGAAGCTGGAATTCTGACCAAATTTGGGACTTTTCATAGATTATGTTCATAAGATAGTTAAAACTAGTCTAAACTAGTATATTTGACTTTGATATTTGGCATGTTTTTTGGCAGAAAAGATGGATTTAAACTTATTTAAACTTGACTATATTTGAAACATAACGTTCTTATAACCTATATAATTCACTTTTAATATTTCCGTTCATGTGATTTCAGACTGAGGGGTGCATTGTGTGGAGGTGTTTGTGTTTCAGTCAGTCATTAAAGGGCTTGTATTGTTAGATCAATGAGAAGCAACAACTAGCATGTATAAGTTGTGCAAAATTCCCTGGAAAATCACTCAGGGTCGTGGTGCATCTGGAGTCTATCCCAGAAGCACTGTGTGTGAGGCGGGGACACGTCTCAAATGGGATGCCAGTCCATTGCTGGGCACCAAGCACACATACATTCACACCAAGGGGCAATTTAGAGTTGATAGTTCACACCAGCATGTTTTGGGAGATGGGAGGAAACCAGAGAACCCAGAGAAAACCCATGGGGAGAACATGCACGAAAATAACACACAAATAGTCACCCAAGCTCACAATCGAACCAGGAACCCTGCAGCTGACAACATTGAAGTGACAACATAGATTTTTTTTTTTTAAGAGAGAGATTGTTCATGGATCTTGAGCAGACTTACAGGGGCCTGAGAACAGCATGTGAGCCATTGTTGTGTCAGTCTATGAGTAATCAAGGGTGAAAGGAAACAAGGTGATTGAAGCAGAAGGAGTTATAGAAAACCATTTCTCCAAGTTTCTACAGTGCGGACATGCCTGTGTGTGCATGGGTAACATAATGAGACTGGTGTTAAGACTAATGGTTACTCTGTCAAGGTGTTTTGGGTTTATGTGTGTATGTGTTTGTATTTTGGTTGTGTTATTCCTGGCAGTGAAAATGTAGATAGATGATGTAAAAAAAAAAAAACAAATACAATTTTTTAAACATCCAGAAAGACAACTGTTAAAATATTGATGTGCCCCTTCAGGAGATGTGCTTTCTGAAAAAGAGTTCAGTATGGCGAGTGGGTCGCAAAGCAGAGCACAGGCATAGAGGCTTAATGCCAAGCTGAGGATGTGCTCGCTTTATCGGAGTCTACAATACACACATTAACTCACACAACAGTAACAGGTTTATCTCTGAGAGCAAGGCGCTCTGTTTCCATTACTTTTTTTTATATTCATAGTGTTTCGTGCTGTGTGCACTCCAACCTCAACCTGACTGTGTACACAACATACACACAGCTGTTTTCTGTAGCTACTGAACAGAAGAATAGTTAAAACTCTGGCAATCCGATACATAGTAAGTAAATTTTATTTATATAGCACTTTTAACACAACAAAGCTGACCAAAGTGCTGACCAGAGTAAGAAAAGTTGAATAGAAAACAGAATAAAAGCAAATAAAGACAGACAATAGCCATAGTAAATATTAAATTAAAATGCCTGGGAGAAGAGATATGCTTTCAGCCTCTTTTTAAAAAGATAATAGAAGGTGCACGGCAGATACCAAGTGACAATTGATTCCATAAACGAGGGTTGGCAACTGAAAAAGCTCTATCCCCCTTAGTTTTTAAACAAGATCGAGGGACATACAAAAGAAACCTATCAGAAGATCTTAGAAATCTGCTAGATGAATGTGGTGTAAGAAGATCTTTGAGAAAAGAAGGAGCTTGATCATTAAGAGTTTTAAAGACAAACAACAGAATCTTAAACTGGACCAGGAGCCAGTTGGGGTGACATGATCATATTCCTTTGATACATGCAATAATTTATACCACAATGCTGTTGAATTCTTGAATCCAATTGGTTAGAAGTTGCTGCTTCATTTTCTATAGAAGCAACTCTGAGGTAGTGCCAGCTGGGATTTTATTTTTGTTTTAATAACTTTAAGAAAGAGGAAAAAAGAGAGGCTGATAAAGGAACGACTGTTCAGCATGCCTCATTATGTTTTATTCCATACACAATATATTACTATAGATTAGGGCTGCAACTAACGATTATTTTCATAATAGTTTAATCTGCCAGTTGTTTTTCCGATAAAAATGATTAGTCGGGCGATATAAAAGTTCTAAAAATATAAACTTTACATTAACACAACTGTTTGTCTGTCATATCACAGCAAACCATTGACTACATTTCCCATACTGCACGGCGGCCTACGTACATAGCCACTATGGACTGCAATTCCTAGGACATTCTCACACACGCACACAGAACACTCATTCTAATCACACACACCTGCATCCAATCTCACACACACTCACAACCACAGTATATAAGAGACTGTTCTAACACTATGACTTTGTGAAGTATTACGTGAGTTTTCCGTATACCAAACATTTGTTATCGGTTCATGTGTTATTGTTTTGATCTCGTCCTTGACTCTGGTTTTGCTTCATTTATGCCTGTTTGTCACTCGCCTGACCCATTGCCTGTTTTTTGACCTACGTTATTGTCTGATGATTTGGATTTGTCTACCTACCTCTCTTTAAATAAAAGCTCTTATCGGTACTTGCGTCCATCCTAACGTCCATTATGTTTATTATGTGATATTGTTGAATTTTATATATATATATAAGTATTTATTCATCATTTTATTGGATGCACAAAAAAAACACTGATAATTAAACCACAGTCCTAAATTAATAATAAAATCTCACTTTCACTGCACCTTGTGGTTACTGTTACTCACTGCCTTTGGGAATATTGGTTTACTTGTGTTTACTTTGATTGTACCGTTTTAATTTAAAATTACAGATCTTACTCGCGCTACACTGTTTATCAGCGCGTCTACACTGCAAGTGAGGAGCAATGCAGCCTCGTTATTAATAGATCACTTCCGTTATAATAAACCACAGAAGTTACACTTCAAGCATGCAAATACAGCATATAATGACAATTAATAACTTTAATTAAACTAAACCTTTTAAGAAACTCGCACCAGTTTCCCCAACCCTTGAACAGTGGAGCATTTTGGATATAAGCATAAGTTTGTGCTCGTGCATCACTGTTGTGCTTCCATGCTACACAAGCTCCGCTTTGTAAAGTTTACAGTCTTCTTCACAGTGTTTAATATAAAACCTTAGAGGACTTGGAGGTCATACACTTTTTTCCACTGTCACTTGATGATTACTCCTCCGTCTGATGGGGACATAAACTGTAAACAAGAAATTAATTGTTGTTGACTCTGGGTATTCTGCTAAAGCTAGCAGTAGAGCATTACAGAAATGGCTTAAACTTCCAGTTAGTAAAAAAAAACGCTAGTGTTCCATTTGAGACAACACTACCCTTCTAAAATTCATACCCTAGATGGTAGAGTACACAGTGCATAGTGTAAGTGTATAGTACATCATTTGGGACACAACTTTAGTATGTACTCTCTGGTGCATGCTTTGGAACTGAAGTAACATAATGAGTAAACGCACCTCGTGCTGCGCACAGACCAACCAATTGATAATGAGAATCGTTGACAATGATTTTCATAATTGATTATTATCGATTTTATCGATTAGTTTTTGCAGCTCTACTATAGATATACCGTCAACAACAGAATTATTGGCACACTAAAAAGGGTGGGATGGGGGAGTATGGGAATGTCTTTATTATTAATGACTCATTATTTTTATTATTCCACACACTAATTAACATCCATCCATCCATCCATTTTCCATACCGCTTATCCTACACAGGGGAGCCTGGAGCCTTTCCCAGGGAATTTGAGACACAAGGCAGGTGACACCTTAGACAGGGTGCCAACCCATCACAGGGCACCATCGCACACACATTCACACACTATGGACAATTTGGAAATGTCCGTCAGCCTACAGTGCATGTCTTTCGACTGGGGAAGGAAACCAGAGTACCCAGAGGAACCCCAGAAGCCTAGGGAGAATATGCAAACCACACACACAGGGCAGAGGTGGGATTTGAACCTCCAACCCTGGAAGTGCGAGGCAAATGTGCCAACCACTAATGATACCTGGTATCACTTTTCTAGCTTGTAGTTGCTGCCATTATTGATACTTTATATAATTTACTAGCATCACTCAGTTATACTTCCTACTCTTCAAGTATAATTAAAGGTAATTAAACTGTTTTTTAAAAAATATTTTATTAAAAAATATATTATTTTAATTAAACATATTTATTTATTTATTTTTAAAGCTAGATTTCCCACAATTCTGGTTTCTCTTTTTGTCAAACTCTCCTTCCTCCATCTGCTGAGGTTGTATGTAGAGCTCAAAATAAAAGTGTGAGCTAGAACTCTAAACTTCATTGATTGAGCACTGTATGAAGCTGAAGAGGCTGGACATGAACTTCAGCAGATTTTGTTTATCATCTGCATCAGTGATGTCCGGTAAAGGATTGCAGTTGGTAGAGTTAGCTGTGTTTCTGAGCAGTGGATAGTCAGTATGCAGTTTGTATATTACTGGATACTGTGTTCAATTTTGGGTCAGTGCTGATCTCTCACCTTTATATGTTCTGCAGCACAGCAGAAGGAGTAAAACCATTTTTAAGGCAAGCCTGTCACATTGCATCTCCTCAGAGGCAGGGTGGGGGACGTGGGGATGGAGAGGGGTGTCTCCACACCGTAGCTTGTGAAATGGGCTTTGCGGTGCCACAACAGGCTGAGTCAAATTACCTCCACATTTTGTTCCGCTGAAGGTAAAGCCATATTGGATTCCATTATCTGTTGATTTGATTTATGTCTTTTTTTACCACCTTACCGATCTTCCTCACATTAGAGTGCTGCTCTTACAGCCTGGGATTATATTAGTGAGTGAGTCAGTCAAGAGAGACCTGTTTTCCAGAAGTATGTGCCTTCCAAACAGGTGGCTCAGGACAGATACGTAAAGAATTCATTAATGAGTTATTGATGAATGTGTTACACACAAACACTTTATGAGGTGTATAATACTCAGTGTAACATTACTGGTAAAGGATGTTTAAAGTTGCAATCAAAACGATTCAACCCCCATCGAAAATCAGGTTTATTGTCAAAATTTACAAACTTTCAGCTGTTTGCCATGAACAAATCAAACAAAAACAATTGAAATAGTTCAACACAATGAATGCTTCAAGTGGTTTCCCCAAATTCAACTGAAAATGCAACTTATAATTTTTGTAAAGAAGAAAATATATAACCTTTGTTATTTTGTAATATTACTATTGCACTTAATAATAATAATGATAATGATAATAATACATTTTTATTGGGGTACAAATAGTAATATAACAATAGTAATAAGTTTCTGACTTAATTCACTTTTATGTGTTAGACCTTGTGGCTTTTATTTTGGTGGAAAACCGCAGGAAGACCTCCTCTTAGTTGGCAAAAGTTTTTTAAAATTCACATCTCATTACCAATCAGGTGAAATGCTGTAAATCTCTTCCCACAAAAATGTTTGAGATTACTCTAACATGAAACCAAAGTGAATATGGCGCGTGTTGTGTCTAAACTCAGGTTATGAGCGATTCAAACTCACAGCACAGACAGAGATGAAGTTGGTGTGGAGCGGCGTTTACTGTGGGCCGACCCGCTCTAAAGCACTGATGACACACACACACTCTGAGTGCAACACAGTCACACAGGTTTACCATCTCAAACAGCAATGAGCCAAAATAAATCTTCTCTACGGTGTTGGTTCAGTTGCATTTTTGAAACCTTTGAAACGTGAATTTGAGACATTTTAATGCTAATTAAAGCCTTATTTTTACATTTTATGCTTTAAGACATTTTAAGACTTTGTAACGATCTGCGGACTTCCTGTATTCGGGGGATTGAATAATTTTGAGACTGGAGAAATCATTATAAGTTGCATTTTCAGTTGAATTTGGGGAAACCACTTGAAGCATTCGTTGTGTTGAACTATTTCAATTGTTTTTGTTTTGATTTGTTCATTGCAAAGGGATGAAAGTCTGTAAATTTTGACAATAAACCTGATTTGCAATGGGGGTTGAATCATTTTGATTGTAACTGTATATGGAACAAGCTTTGTGCATGTCATAAAAGCAATGCACACAGGGAATACAGGAGTATACAGAAAGAAGTGAGAAAAACATATTTTGCTCCACATCAAGCATGATTTATGATTCACACACAGAGCACGGCTGCAGATCCTGTGTGCTTGTGGGACAAGGACATACCCCTTTTCTACTAACGCTGTGCTTGATCACAGAACCAACAAACCTTTTTATGAACCAGCCCACATTTCTACCAGTTTAAGAACCAAACCGTTAAACAATCCGATGTGGGACTTTCTTAATTCACCGTGTAAAATAAGTAACCATGAGAGTCTGCAGTCAAGTGTATACCCTTGGTACAAATTTTGGGGACAAAACGCATTTCGTTTATACCAACAAGACATCTAAAGCATCAGGTTCACAAATGCTCAAGTACCATCCATCCGTCCATCCATTTTCGGTACCGCTTATCCTACACAGGCTTGTGGGAAGCCTGGAGCAATTGCGCACACACACATTCAGACACCCATTCACACACTACAGACATACCAGTCAGTCTACAACACATGTCTTTGGACTGGGGGAGGAAACCAGAGTACCTGGAGGAAACCCCAGAAGCACAGGGAGAACATGCAAGCTCCACGCATGCTGGGCAGAAGTGGGAATTGAGCCCTCAACCCTGGATGTGCAAGGCAACTGTGCTAACCTCTAATATTCTCTAATAAAACATATACTTACCATTTTTCCTTTGTCACCGCCTCCAACTTCTTTCATATCCTCTGAGCAGATTTCTGGGGGCTCTCTGTTGTTTTTTTAACAGCCTCATTCTTTCTGACATTTCAGTTCTAACCCTGTCGGTTTGTTTAGCCAGTATTTTCCCCATAGTTGTTTTTTAACTTTTATCAGCAATATAGCTTGTATTTAAACACATTGTTATTTCCTTCTTTTACTTTGTCACCCTGTTTAATTTAGTGTGTAGCTTATGTAAAAAAAAAAAAAAGTCATTAGTTTTAGCAGTGTATTCATTTATTCATTAATTCAGCTTCAGTAAGAGCTTAATCCTGCTCAGGGTCATGCTGGACATGAGGTGGGAATACACCCTGGATTGGATGCTAGTCAATCGCAGGGCACCAGGCACGTGCGCCCTCACACACACACACACACACACACACACACACACACACACACACATATTCACACTTAAGGGTAATTTTGTGTAGTCAATCCACCTATTTGGATGTTTTTGGGAGGTGGGAGGAAACCAGAGAACCTGGAGGAAACCCATGAGCTCAGGATTGAACTGGGAACCGTGTAGCTCTGAGACGGCAAAACCCACTGCACTCCATGCTATCAATTAGGAGTGTAGCTTATGTTTATTTTCTTGCGATTTCCACAGTGTTAAAAGGATGCCATACCCAAGCCCCCAACCAGAGCTTGTTTCCATACAAGCAGTTTTTAGTGATGAAACCGAACTGATGTTTGGTTTTGTTTCTTATTCAGTGGAAATGCATGGAACAGTGAATCAATTAATGAGATTCTCTCTCTCTCTCTTTGTTAAGTGTCACTGTTGAGGCAGAAAAGAAAATGATCAGCACTACATGGTCCTGTCTCAGTGCTTTACTCACACTAACTCACACACTTGCTCACAAAGAAGGGCTATGGATTTATGCAGGACACACACACACACACACACTCAGGTATACAGCATAGAAGCAGTTCCAGTTTTCATAATACACAATACAGCAAAGTGCAAATGCAGGCTTCCTCGGGAATAATCCTGATGCACGCTGTCGAGAGCAGCGGTTCATTTCATCGTGGAGTCATCTGAACACTGTCATGTACATGCTTAATTTAACAACACTGCTCTCCACACACCACCTTCACAGCAATGATTTATGAGTTGCCTGGGATCTGGGTACCACCTACCGTCCTATCAGTACTCCGATAGAGAAAGCTGACAAACAAACACACGAGACCTCAAATGGGATCAGAGAACACAAAGGCAGCATGTAATTACCGCAGACAGAGAGAGAGACAGGGTGAGAGAAATAAAGCTTAAAGTTGTGCATTGTATCCTCTGCCTACTCACACAGACATGAGAATTTCCTTTGTTTTTTCTTTCTTTCTTATAAATCTTATAAACTTGATCTATGCATCTATATTATGTCTAATTTATCATTCCTCACATTCCTCACTGCGTACCCGTGCTTACCTGTCTGTCCGTTTTGAGTTACAAGCCCTGGCTATTTATGTGCTTACTCTGGAGCTGTTTTGCTCATTGTGACTGAAAGCCAACCTCGCTTCCTCAAAGTTGTAACGAAGCAGTCGAGGGAATCGTGCGTGACCAGACAGGCAATATTTGCCATTTTTCTTCCTACGACAGATTTGGCTCTTGCTTCAAGCGATGATGAGATGTAGGATCGAGGAATATTACCTCCAGTATTTGGCTGGCTTTTATGACAAATGTTTTAAAAGATGCATCAGTGCACATAAAAGTTTATTAGTCAGGAAGCCCCTGACTGAGACTGTCAGTGTTTAGCTAAGCTCCATTGGACTGTACAGGCCACAGTGCCTCCCTTATTGCACTCTAAATGCTGCAGGGTGTAGCCTGGACAGAATAATAATTGCAGTAGCCAGAAGGCTAGAAAGTACCCCTTTTGATAAAAAAATTTTTAAAAATTAAATGTCATTTAAATGATGTCCTTTTAGATTCATAATTGGGTCAAATTATATTTACATAATTCAGTATGAACTCATGAAGTAGGCTTCAATCTGTTGAGTATATCATCTGAAATACAATAGCTTCAAACCATCATGTTTGATATGCACATTAAAAGGATGACACAGTACACAGAAAGCTAAGTAGGCTAGCTGGCTAACTTGGCTTGTGTTAATATTGAACAAAATAGTTCTGATTGTAATGGACAGCACAAGACTCTGATATCGAAATCTCACCATTAGCTAGTCAGTTAGAAAATGTAACCATTACTTTAACACTAATATTAGTTACGTTGTGTTTTGACAGGTTTGGCTGTTGTTACATAAATCGTGACTGATTCTGACAACCAATCCAATCCGTCCTGTGCCAAATACATGTTAGTTAGCTAACCTCGATAGCTAACCTAACTGCTAACCATCCATCCATCTGCACTTCTTCTGTACCGTGTATCCTACATAGGGTCACGTAGGGGAGCCTGGAGCCTATCCAAGGGCACTCGGGGCACGAGGCAGGGACACAATTGCGCACACACACAATGGAAAATTTGGAAATGCCTCTGCATTTGCTTACAGCACATGTCTTTGAACTGGGGAGGAAACCTGAGTACCTGGAGGAAACCCCGAAGCACGGGGAAAACAGGCAACACAGTGCAAAGGTGGGAATCAAACCCCCAATCCTGGAGGTGCGAGGCAAACGTGTTAACCACTAAGCCATCGTGCTCCCAACCTAATTACTTCTCAACACTAATATTCGTTGTGTTGTGTTTTGACAGATTTGGCTATTTGCAAATAAATCAGGGTGTTTTTTTCTGCTTGTCGTAGAGGCCGATAGTCACTACTCTGTTGCTTTTCAATAGAGAGTGTTGATGCTGTATTGGAACGCTTTTCAAAAACATGGCTACATCTAATTAAGCTGAGGAGCTAAATCTAGTGAACGATTGGTGACTGCCTGTTAGGCTAACAAGCCATACTATAAGTGGTACAATTGCAGTCATTGTGTACTTTATCCACCTATCACTAGATGTGCAGTCACACCCTCATGCCTTCATTTGTGCTGAATCAGAACACATCGTATATCTTCTCCTGTCTTCAACACCGTCCTTAAGGACCACCAGGCAGCGAGTCCAAATTTACAGTCATCATTACCTGACTTGGGTATGCTGGGAGTTAGGAAAAAGCAAACTATTTGCAGAAATGTGCATTGACTTTGGATCTTTGACAACTAAATCGGAACCCTCAGCATTATGTAAACTAACCCCCCCGCCCCCCACTCCCCCTCTCACTCTGTCTTTATTTGTCTGTTTGAGTTTTGTGATATTCTTAGAGTAGCTGTGAGTGGGGAAAATGTACTGTTTTTAAGACGCCATCATTTGGACACAGTTCAAGGAAGGTTCTCAAAGAAAAGACCAAATGTTCTCAGATCTGCTATGAAGCCAAATTGTCAAACTAAATTTAAACGGCCATGTGTCCAAATACCCGATTAGGTACTGCATATTTTTTATGAGGCCATTTCTGTAGTTTTTCCAATAAGAGAGTTGCTTTAATATTGTTATGAACGTATATTCTATTTTAGAGCACTAAAATAACTCCCAACAAGAAGTTGGAAAATAATGATTAGCTCAGTTGATGATCGCAACTTCAGAATATTCAGTCAGCAGGATTCCTCTCAGTGGAATGGAGAAAGCATACCTCTGCTAAATCTAAGTCAGACCATTGTGTAGCCCATAACTCTCAGATTATCCATGTGTTCTTTCTGCTTAGGTGCTGTGTATCGTTCCTCTGTGATCATATTTTCCATCGCCTTAGAGGGCACATACAGTGCTTTGCATAAATATTCATCCAGTTAAACTTTTGCACATTGATAGCTCCTTGTGAATACTTTTCTGTTTTTTTTTTTTTGTTTTGTTTTTTTTGTGTTTTTTTTTTTATTTGTAAGTAATTTTATTCCTTTTTCCTCTCACTTCAATATTATGGGCTATTTCAGCTGTTTTCTCAACCATAGAAAGGCTTAGGCAAAAGAAAAAAGGCAAGAATGAATCAGCATGAATGTAAAAACAAAGGTGAGAGAGGTGGCTTGATCTCAAAAGGAACGGTAACTGGCAACAGGAATGAACAATCAGTGTTTGACCTGCGTTTGTGTGATTGGTGTGTGACAGATGCTCATCGCCAAGCTAATCAAACAGCTAATGTGATAGTTCTCTGTACCGTCACTTTGGGATGGTCGTTACAACCATCGACTCGGGTAAGCAAGTTAAGCATAGATAAGGTCAACCTCAACAAAGAATAAATGAAGTATACACTTTTTTTAGGGAGTAGTTCTTGTGGATGCGATAGCAGAGATAGCATAGCAAAGGATATAACTAATGTTATAATACAACTAAAGAAATCGCTAACCTACATAGGTAGATATTCATCTACTGAATTAAGTTACATTAGCCAGCGAAGCTAGTTAGTTGACGTTGGATAAATATACCTCGACTGAACTAATGTTAGTATCTAACGTGGCTTGGTAGTTAAATAAAATTAGACTGTGTTCACATGTAACGTCCTTTTCTGATGAAATGTGCTGGTCAAAGAAAGAAAGAAAGAAACAGGTGCTGACCGCTTCAAAATGTTTGAAACATCATATAAAGGTGATACATATTTTAAGGGGTCCACATATATTTTCATTAAATCTCAAACATGTTACTTGGTGAAATGAATAGACTTTTGACTGAAAGAACAATAAGTGTAGCCAGCTTTCCTTCACAAATATGGTAAGAATAATGGTCAAAAACAACATGAAAAAAGCTTAAAATACCTTAAAATTTAGGGAAAACCCTGTATTTTGTGTAGATTCATGATATACGGTGCTCTACACTAATATTGACACCCTTGGTAAATATGAGCAAAGAAGGCTGTAAGAAAGCTGATGATTTTTTTGCCACTTGAACCATCCACTTCACAGTGTGTTGAGACAATATAGACACGCGTCCAATTCCAGATTGATTAATAACATTTCCACTTGACTGGAACTTCTTAATTATTGTCCTGATGGTGGAAATGGGCATTTTCAATGCTTGTGCTATTTTCTTGTACCCACTTCACGTTTTGAGAAGCTCAACAACCTTTTGCTGTACATCACAGCTATGTTACTTGGTCTAACCCATTGTTATGAATGACTAAGGGAATTTGGCTTCTGTGTTACCTCATGTTTATACCCCTGTGAAACAGGAAGTCATGGTTGAACAATTTCCTGTTCCTAGTCACCCAGGTGTACTAAAAGAAAGTAAAATATCAGTGGGAATAAACTTCAAATATATTTTTCTCATCTGAATTCATAGGGGTGCAATAATTGTTGCACACCTATATTTAACAAAGATATATAGATAGATAGATAGATAGATAGATAGATATATAGATAATTATATATATATATATATATATATATATATATTTTTTTATATATATATATATATATATATATATATATATATATATATATATATATATATATATATTTTTTTTTATAAACATGCATTGTGTTTGCAATTGTTTGATATCCAAGAGAAGAACTTTTTGAACGTTCACAGGGGATGAATACTTAAGCAAAGCACTAAAATAGATAGTGGGCTAGTCTAAATACTCACAAGGCACGTTCTACATTTGCGTTCTCATCATCGTGGCTGAGCCACCTCTCCCATTCTGTGCAATCTCTCGCTTCTTACCATCCATGTTCAGACATTCACTGAATTATAATTGCTCTTTAATTGGACTTTAATGACTCCGGAGCAACTACAAAGTGAACAAAAAGCAACAGGTGGCAGTGGCAATATGTTCTATCACTGCAGGGTAATGGTTTATTGCACTGCAAATCTTGATGAAATAGGTCTTCAGGGCCAGAACCACGTGACCCCTGTTGGATACACTCTCATCTCCCACAGCCATCCTATACAGCCAGCATCCATTTGAGGAGCACTTGGTCCTATTTTCTGTTCATGCTGTAATTAATGATCTATTCATTATCAGGGCTCGGCACAAGCGGCCAACTCACTCCAAAATTGATTCCTGGATTACCCCAGTGGCAACAACAGGGATTGTAAACTTGCTAAATGAGCCTGTGTAAGATTGACTGCTTTGTGCTTTGGTGTTATCTGTATTGCTTTTTTCCCCCTCAGATGTGTAACACAGAAAAAACAATTGTGATGGGGTGAATTGCCTCCAGATTTCCAGATATGTCCATCTTATCTGGAAATAATGTAATGCTGTGCTAATTATCGTGTAGCGCAGCTGTGAAATTGCTACATGCAGAATTAAAACCGACTGTCAAAAGCGAAGCTGAAACAGCGCGGTGAATATTGGGTTGCCATTTATTATTTTGAAGCACAAAACTGTCTTGAATACTTCAAAGCAGTTAATTTTAGTTGCGTGCAGTCATTTATTTAACCTGTTCATCATCAAACTGGAGTATGTACAACTTTCATATCTGTAATATACACAATATATTCCTGCTCTCGTGTTGTCTTTTTTTTTTTTTGAGGGACAGCAGCACTGATGAGTTCAAGGACAACACTGGCTGTCATTATCAAAAGTACTCGAACAAAACTAGTTGTGTTTGTTGTAATGCTCTCCATCATATTTCATGAAAGATTATTTTAGTCATACAACTTTAATGCCACAACTTGCATCCTATGCTAGATCAACTAACCGATAGAAATACTCCTTGTCAACAATTTTACTCGAATATTGCTGAGTTTGTTGATTAGTTGTTGCAATCCTAGGAGCTCCTCATTTCAACATCAGAGTACGCTGCTACTAGTTATCACTCAAAAGTATGAAAACAAACCGTCCCCCCCAATAATAGTAGCAGATGAGCCAAACAACATGTCAATATGGAATGACGGACAGTTGCGTAAGTGTTGTGAACATCCAGGAACATTTCTCCATCTTGCATTAGTAATCTTGTCTCCTTTTTCCCCCACTATAAATATGTGCTATCACAACACCCTTGCAAACATGTTTTGATTTGAGAATGTTTTGAAAATGTTGCAAGGCAAACATGCTAACCACTAAGCCACCGTGCCCGGTGTCTGAAAATAGTCTGAAATGGCACTATATAGTGTAAAATGTAACACGTTACAACTGATTTTAATGGTAAGAAGAATTAGAAAGTGATTTTAAAAAAAATGCTACTTGCTCTATGCAGATGCTTTCAAACAGTTCAATTCAATTTTATTTGTATAGCGCTTTTAACAGTGAACATTGTCTCAAAGCAGCTTTACAGAAATATATAAACACAGGATAGAGATTTTAAGTGTGTGAATTTATCCCTAATGAGCAAGCTATTAGGTGTCTGTCATGTTAGAAACTGGGGTGTACGTGTACATATACAGGGTTTTACAGTAACCATATGTATGCTTGCCACATATGTGGTCAGTCAGCCAGTCCATGTTTATTGTTTAGTGTCCAGCATCTGCTTTACTCTTACACTGGTTCAGTGAGTCTATTGTACTTTGCTGTGTAAAAAAGTATTTGCCCTCATCCTGATTTCTTCAATTTTTGTGCATGTCTCATATTAAACAGTTTTAGATCTTCAAACGAAATGCAACATAAAACAAAAGCAACCTGAGTAAATACACAATACAATTTTTATTGACTTATTTAATTTAATGAAGAAAAAAAAAGTGTGAAAAGCTAATTGCCCCCTTAAAATTCAAATCTGCTTGTGCCACCTTTAGTAGCAGTAACTACAACCAAACATTGCTGCATAATCCAGTTGTGCTTGAGTTCCAACATTCTCCTTTAGGATTTCCTGGTAGAAAGCAAAATTCATGTTCTCCTCAATTATTTCAAGTTTCCCAGGCCCTGAAGCAGCAAAGCATCCCCACACCATCACACTTCCTCCACCATGCTTGACCGTAGGTATAATGTTCTTTTTGTGGAATTCTGTGTTTAGTTTACGCCAGATGTAATGGGACCGCTGTCTTCCACTTTCGACCCATCTGTCCACAGAACATTCTCCCAAAAGGTTTGAGGATTATAAAGGTGTGTTTTGGCAAAATTCAGACGAGCCTTAATGTTCTTCAGGGTTAGCAGTGCTTTTCACCTCACCACTCTTTAATGGATGCCATTTTTGCCCAGTGTCTTTCTGATGGTGGAGTCATGAACAAGAGAGTCATGCAAGAGAGGTCCTGTCTGTAGGTCCTTTGATGTTATCCTTGGCTCTTTTGTGACTTACTGGATGAGTAGTTGCTGTGCTCTTGGAGGAATTTTTGGAAGGTCGGCCACTTCTGGGAAGGATCACTACTGTGCCGAGTTTTTCCATTTGGAGATAATGTCTCTCACTGTGGTTCTTTGGCATCCCAGAGCCTTTGAAATAGCTTTGTAACTCTTCCCAGACTGATGTATTTGTATGATGTATTATCACCTTCTTCCTCATCATTTCTGGAATTTCTTTCAATTTTGGCATAGTGTATTACTAAGACAGTTTAACCAACTTCATGCTGTTGAAAAAGTTATATTTAGTGTTGATTTGATTGAACAGGATTTGCAGTAATCAGGCCTGGTAGTGTCTAGTCCAGCTGAACCCCATTGTGATTTCAGTTTCATAAATTAATGACTACGGGGCAAATACATTTTCACACAGGCCCAGTTGGTAACTTGTTTGTTTTAATAAATAACAATCATTTAAAAACTGTATTTTGTGTTTACTCAGGTTGCCTTTGTTTTAGCTTAGATTTTGTTGTAATTTCTGAAACAACTTAGTATGAGATATAGACAAATACAGAAGAAATCAGGATGGGGCAAATACTTTTTTCACAGCACTGTAAGTAAGAAGTATTGTAAAGTCTGTCTCACTCAAAATCCACATACAGTGCTTACTTACAGTACTTAAGACTTCCTTGTGTATTTTAGGACACATCACAGTTTGCTTTCATTTCTTCCCTAAGGCAATAATGAAGCTATTAGTTATTGCCAATTCCCACCCACTAGCTAGTTCTTCCCTTCTCACTAACTTGTGAGAGTAAGGACTAAGTCCTCTGAGACAGTCAAAGCCAGGCACCTAATCTTCTCAAACTGCTGCGCTTGACGAATTATATGAATTATCTGCTCTCATCCGCATACATGAGCTTACACCACTGATTGGCTAGAATCATTCTGATTGAGAGGGGAGAACGAGTAATGCCATCCCTCCCACCTAGACAGCATGGCCAATTTTCCTCTCTTATACTCCCGATAGCGACGGATGGCACTGGCTTCATCAAGATTAGAAATCGCAATTTCCTGACAATAGGGCTTCTGGAATGCTTCTGGAGCCATAAAGCAGGAAGTTATGTGGTGATGATACAGATCCATGTATTTATGTGAAAGTTTTGCTGTGAGATAATGTTCCATTACTTGTAAGCTATCTTCAAGCCTCATACGTCAAGTACAAATCTAAAGAAGCAAATGTCAGACACTACACATTTTCTTGGCTGATTAATTACATTTGAATTTAATTGAATTACATTGAATTATCCCTTTAAGTGGATCTAATAGCTGCGAGCCTGGATTAGTGTCCATGTTTTAATTTTTTCCTTGCATTGTTTCATTGCTTCTTTGTTGGTTTTCGTTATTTACAGTTTAACTCACCCTCACTAATTTGCTCTCTTTCGTCTTCTCATCTCTTTGTCTCTCCTTTTTGTGCTTCTGCAATTGCGTCAAGCTCATCTTGCTGGATTGTGAGCGAGGGACGCAGAGGGAATTATGTCAGCAGGAGATGAGAGGCTGCGTGTGATATCAGCCTCCTCAGATATAGACGATGTGGCGTGGTGGTGTTTTTTTTTTCTGGAGACCTGCTTTTCTGGTTTTATTAATCTGTCACTTTTTCTTGCTCTGCATGTTTCAAAGCCTTCAGCATGCATATCGAGAATGGCACGAATTCACACTTTTAAAATGTCTGGCTTGAAACAAACTGGACAGATGTGGGGATGTGAATCAGAAACCCTACTTCATAACTCAGATGTGCTGAAGTGTAAGGTCAGGATTACGCAGGGTCACTGCTTTTAGAGCTGGGGAGGTGGAGCTGAACTTGGTAATAAATCTGAGTGAATGCGGGCAGCAGTCCAAGAGCAGTTTGTGTTGTAAATTATTCAGTAGTCTGAGTCTTGAACTAAAGACACTACTTTTTAATCTAATCTCATCTCCAGTCTGTTCTTTTCCTTCCACCAGAAAACTGCATCTTATTATTGGCCTTCTACTTTAGATTACATCAGCTTTGATGAATCCATTTCCTCTGTATGCAAAGTACTTCCTCTACATTTGTTATCCATTTCTGTGTGCTTTTTCGCTTGCTCTCTTTTCTCCCACCAGCATTCCCCTGCTGAATCTCTGCTGCTGCGGCAGCACAATCAGGCGTAGAGTCTGGGGACTGCTCTGGGCCTCGCAGCTGCTGTATCATGTTAGATGAAATCTAAATTACAGACCTCCAGCGAAGGCCTGCCACATAAACGAAGGAAATTATATTGAGCAGTGCACATTTGAGAGAGAGAACAGTGAAGGACAACAGCAATTAACTCTGGCGAAGCTTAACGATCACTCAGATTTGTCAAATTACCCATTACGCCTCACGTAACTGCTCTGTTTCAGACAACAGGGTCAACCTGGAACTGATTACTGATTTATTCCAGATTATTTCTCAGCTTTCTACTTGTGCTGGTCTATCTCTTTTTTCTTTAACTCATGTGCATCACAATTTTATTTCAGTTTAAATAAGTTTTCCCCCATTAAATGAATAATCCCTATGTACCATTGTACTGAGAGAAATAAAGGATAACATGTTTACTCAAAACTTCCTTATAGCTGTCTAAGGACAGACTTTCATTTGGCTTTTATTTACACTCACTGGGCACTTTATTAGGAACGCTATACTAATATAGGGTAGGGCCTCCCTGCTCTCAAAACAGCCTCGAAACTTCATGGCATGGATTCCACAAGATGTTGGAAATATTCCTTTGAGATTCTGGTCCATGTTGACATGATTGTATCACGGAATTCCTGCAGACTTTTTAGGTGTACTTTCATGCTGTGATTCTCCTGCACTACCCCATCCTTTGGGAGAATGGAGCAGGAGAATCACAGCATGAAAGGTCAGGATTCCCGGGAACACTGCGCATGAGGCGGGAATATAGTAGAATGGGACATTACACACACTCATTTACACCTAGGAAGTCACTTGAGAGATGCTAGTCCACTTACTGGGATGTTTTTGGGAGGTGGGATGAAACCAGAGATCCTGGAGGGAACTCATGAGTAGAACACATAAAACTACATCAAAAAATGTCTTATGAAGTAGGTTCTTATGGAGGTTTTTTTTTTCTCTTTTAACTTTCTAATTCTGAACCAATACAGTAAAAGGTCATTCTGTCATTCTACTCATATATATATATATATATGAGTATATATATAATATATATATAATATATATATATGATTGCCCTTTAAGGGCAATTACCTTAACATTTTTTCTTGAGGATCTGTGTATCTGTGCACAATGAAGTGGAGACTTTGAGCTATATTGACTATGTTGGTAACACATAGCCATATAACTGTAAATTCTTCTCTTTTAACTATTATTATTATTATTATGATTATTATGAGTAGTAGTAGTAACTAATACTATCTCTGAATGGATGAATTATACAGATTTGGAGCTTAATTTACAAATAATTACCTTTAACTGAGCAACGTATGAAAGCTTTGTACAAAAATACATGGTTTTGCACAGACATCTGTTGATGACCCAACACCTCACTCAACCAGTTTTCTGTGATTTTCTCAGTACATTTTGAATGTCTGGTCTGTGCTAGTCACATGTACACTACAAATGCAGTAGATAGTGTTAGAGAAAACATGAGGCTGAGAATATTAAAAGAGCTGAAAATGTAGGAGTGTTCCCTCAGGGCTATATCAGTAACCATTAGGCATTTCCTCTGATTAGTGACCAGGCTTTTGCAGGACCAGCTTACTCTAATCTGGCCCACCCTGATTCATCATCAGAGACGCTGCCTCTGATCAGCAGTAAGTAGCTGCACTGGAGCGCATCAAGGCGCTATAGTTGCTGTTAGGAAATGCAAATGGGAAGTATTTGATTAGCCATACCATCAGTGTTAAGGCACTGCTGCAGACAGGCTTACTCACATTCAGGCTTTTTTCATGTTCTATAATCAGGTAGCATACACACCCTTCTATTCTTACTCTGCTTCATTACAGTTATTCATTACAGTACAATCAAATTTGATCATAAAACAAGTGTCTGCAAATTCCACTGACAGTTTCTTTATTCGTCAATTTCATCATTGGTGCAAGATCTGGTCAGAGTTTAAGCATGATGTTTCAGTCTGAACAAAATGCTTGCACTGTATATATCAAAATGATCAATATGTATAATGTATAGTAGTTCAGTTGAATTCAGTTTGATTTGTATAGTGCAACCAATACACAATGTCACAAGGCAGCTTTACAGAAATCTGGATATCCATCCATTTTCTATACCGCTTATCCTACACAGGGTCGCGGGGAAGCCTGGAGCCTATGTCAGGGGACTCAGGGCCCAACCCATTGCAGGGTACAATCACACACATTACCACATTATCCTACGGACAATTCATAAATGCCACTACGCATGTCCTTGGACTAGGGGAGGACACTGGAGTAATGAGAGTGAACCCTCAAAGCACAGAGAGAATGCGCAAGGTGAAGGTGAAGGCAGGATTCCAACCCCAGAGGTGTGAGGCAAGCATGCTAACCACTAAGCCACAATGCCCTCAGAAGTCCTATTGAAATTTATACCTAATGAGCAAGCCAGGCACAACTGTGGCAAGGAAAAACTCCCTAAGGCACCAAGAGGAAGAAACCTTGAGAGGAACTAGACTCCAAAAGGAACCCATTCTCTTCTGGTGACACCGTATAGTGCTATTATAAATCATTTCACTTCTATAAGTGTGTACTATAAAGTGAAGCAGTGCTAAATGCATTAAAAGGATCTTGAGTATGAGCATCAGTAGTATAAGTGAAATAAAATTAAAAATAGCAGAAAATGTTAATCAAGTGTGTTTAGGTGATTAGTGTAGTGCAATTTGCAAGTAATTAACATGTAACTTCTGAACATGAATCAGTATGTGCAAGCAACAGATCTTTATCTGCTCATTAGTTCTTGATGAGTCATTGATTAAGTTAGTAATAGGTGAATTAATATAGAAGAGACACCATGAAACTCTGAGTCTTATTGTGCAGGGTTTTTATTAGGTCATTACTTGCAGCATTTCATATAATGATAATGAGTCTTTATTGGTCATATATACATTACAGCACATACGTCACCATTAACATTACATCACATATACATTACAGCACAGTGAAATTCTTTTTCTTCGCATATTCCAGCTTGTTAGGAAATTGGGGTCAGAGTGCAGGGTCAGCCATGATACAGCACCCCTGGAGCAGAGAGGGTTAAGGGCCTTGCTCAAGGGCCCAACAGTGGCAGCTTGGTAGTTCTGGGACTTCCTGACCTTCTGATCAATAACCCAGAGCCTTAACCGCCAAGCCACCACTGTTCCTAATAACACTAAACACTGTAGTTTCAATTATTCATTTCCTTCTGCTGATTTGTTGATATGAAATAAGGATTTGATTGTTTGTTAGGATGGAAATGTGGCTATATATATATATATATATATATATATATATATATATATATATATATATATATATATATATATATATATATATATATATATATAGAGAGAGAGAGAGAGAGAGAGAGAGAGAGAGAGAGAAAATCTTTAAATAACTCTGACCTATTCAAGTTTCAAAATTGTTCTGTGTTCTACCTAACTCAGACCTTGGGCAGCTTCATAAAAGGCATACTCCAATAACTGTCTGTATACACTTACCTGATACCATTTATTACAGTACAATCAAATAACTTGCAAAAGCCAAACCTGTTGTACATTTCTTTCACATAAATGGTGTTATTTCAAGATTTCATTTTGTGCTCAGCTTTTACTTATTGGGGCGTTTCAAACCATTTTTTTTTCAGCAACCTCAGACACAAGCATCTCTGACACAGCTTCACTGTAAAGCATTTGTTTCCCTCTCCATTAACTTATTTCCTAAGATATTTAATAACTGTGGTCTGTTGAATGCTTTCCTTTTATTGCTTTCCTTTTCACTGTCACAGCACCTGAATAAATTAGAGTGTCTTTCATGTAAATGAGATGAATATGGGGTAAGTTGGCAAATCTCATATGCATCTGACATGTAAATAAGAGACTGGTGGGCAGTAGTTTATTTCCACGAAGCTGATTGACCACTTAAATCAACACTTTTGTGATGAATGTATGAATCAGACAAATTCGTTCATATGTTATTCCAGGAAATCAAATCTGCACTTGTTTCTATAAAACTGAAGAGGGGCTATTAGCTCTATTTTTGGGTTGTACCAGTTTCTGGGTTGGTAGGACTTTAAGGAAAATGCAGCTGTATTGCTCAGACCACATCACATTCAGCTGGCAAAAGAGTAAAATCAGGACCATTTACACTGTGTCTTAAAGAGAAACAGAATAGGGAATTAAAGTGCCAGAAATATTGAACATTTCTCTCTAGCCTCTCTTTCAGCAGGGCCAGCCAGTTATACATTCTTACAGGATATTTCACATTTACCTAGTGATTTAGAAATGAGGTGAATTAGAGACACCACGGCCTCCCATGACTCTCTTCTCCTTCAATGAGCATGTCTACCAGAACTGTCCGTTATGCCTCATTACCCTGAAACTGCACCCAACCCGGTTATCTTCATCGAAGTTATCCACTCAAGGTCCCTCTGCCATCTGCACTTGGAAAAAGGGCATGATTGACCTTCAGTAATGAACTGAATGCTTTAAAGCACGTGAAGAAATCATGCTAAAAAGCTGCCTCCCAAGAATGCTATCTCTCAGAATATTGTGCTGTCCAAGACATGTCCGAAACAATTCTTCCATATATCACTCTCTGTCTCTAACTCTCGTCTTCATCTGTCGTTGTAAAGTCTGTCTGTGATCTGCCCTTTTCCCACCAAAGGAAGGTACATAAGTTATTCATTTCACCATGGTTATAAATTCAGTCTGGACTGGAAAGACTCTTCTGGCTGTAGTCCATACACCCACTAGTGAATTATACAATACATTCCCTGTACTGGTCTTGGCACTGTAATCAACTGGTCTGAGAAATAAAGTCTCGACTTTTTGATGGAGAAGAACAGAAGATCCACAACCAAATTCACGCATGCTCA
This sequence comes from Ictalurus punctatus, assembly GCF_001660625.3. Classification (NCBI taxonomy): domain Eukaryota; kingdom Metazoa; phylum Chordata; class Actinopteri; order Siluriformes; family Ictaluridae; genus Ictalurus; species Ictalurus punctatus. The sequence goes on from NC_030429.2 coordinate 14,176,887, forward strand.
TGACGCATTTTTGTGGAGAACGATCTCATCTGTTTGACTAATGATAACTCTGAACCATGCACACATTTTTGTTCTTTGTTAAAAGATCCTGCTACTATATTGGATCTAAAACTAGAAACGCTGTGAATAGATACTGCATGCTAAGAATTTATACCGCTGCACAACCGAACAACCAGATCAATAGTTCTGTGAGCTGAATATGAAAATATGCTTACATGTTCAGACAGTGTCCACTGTGGTAGGCCATTGGTTAGGATGACATGCTGAATTGGGGTTATAGTGACGTTTATGCCTCTGAGTAATGTTGACATCACGTTATGAAATATTTAGAGTACTAGCACACAATCTACAATGGAAGAGTACAAATGAAAAATAGAGCAGTGTGAAGAGACAGAGCCTGGGGTGTTTGTCAGTTTGGGCATGGTAGGATATAATTAGTGTCTGGTTGAAGGGATAGTGCGAGTCAGAAGGGAGGAGAGAGATGCCTATATCTGACTGCGAGCCTTGTACAGGGGAGAGTCCCTATGTATGTATCTCTCTAGAGCTCTGCAATTAAATCCAGCATTGGATTCCAGATCATTTCCATTAGAATGGAACCTTTTGGACATTGAGTAAGAGAAATGTAAAGATTGTCTGCTCTGATTAGAGGCTTTGATAATCAGCCAGGCACTTTCCTAACATCACTTCTTCACCGCAATGAAGAGGAGGATTAAAGAGAGTGAAGAGGGAGGATTGTGGAAACGGGGAGAAAGAATGTTTCAAGAAACGGAAGGCCAAAATGCTATAGGAAGTTTGCACAATAGTGATGATTTTATATATGATCTCATAATCAAGAAACAAGTGAAGTGGTCTGTGAGGTTTATTGTAGCAGCAAGACATTCAGTGTTTTGTGTTTTGTTTATTCTTGCTTTATTATTATAAGTGAAAATGGTTGGATAATGTATGTTAAAATGCTGTAAGGTTTGCAGCTGAGTAAAACTTGTTTACATTTTAAATTAGTGAACTTTTGCACCATACAGTATAGTGGAGCGGTATTGCACAAGAGGATTCCCTGAGCAAATAGGTTCAAGTGATCTATCAATTTATGAATAGCTGAAAAGTTCATAAGGTCCACGTAAGGTCTAAAATATTTCTCTTTATGCCTATTTTTCTCATAGACTACCTGCTCAGCAGCGAGACCCTCAGGATCCTCGAGACTATGGAGAAGACTCTTCCATGGGCCATGCTCCGTAACAGCAACAGCAGAGTCCAACATCTACGATCTGCCTTATTCTTATGAACTGGGACATTGGAGTGGACGGTCTGTCTTTATAGCTACTGAAACTACCTTTCTGTATCGATTTTCTGCATGGATTGTTGCCTTTTAACGTTCAGTCTTTGCTGCTTGTCTTCTCATGAGGAAAAGGATGAATTGAATGGAGTTGATTGCAGTCAGAGTGAGTCTTCAACACCAGTCAGACACTTGGCTGAGGATGTGCAGCTGAACGGCGCAAATTAAAAGACGGGAATGTAAACCAAATCCAGTTTGCCTTCGCTTGTATATTAGTCATGATTATAGTGCTGGATTTGTGGAATATGAATTCCCAACCTAGTATACAAGTGCAGTGTATACTAGATTTCATCAATTCTTGGGCAGTTGCATTACTATTTTTTCAGTTTTACCCCATTTCCTCCCGATTTGTTTACTTTTCTGTTCTCACCCACCAGCTATGCATATTCTGTCACATGACAGCTACCAACCATGGAAGATGAAAGCTAGCACATGCTTCTTCAGAAACACGTGAATCCAGCCACTGCATCTTTTGAATGGCTGCTCATGCAGCACAGGGCAGTGTAACACGCTCAAGCCTAACGTATACTTCAGGCTGCACCTGAAACCGCATGTATTTTGCATCATATATAGTAGGTTAAGCCTCTGGTATACTTAGTTTTTTTACGTGTACACTAGCGTATGCACGCAGTCGTACGCATAGTCTTTCAAAGTATACTCCATTTGACATGTACGTGTACACAGGCGGTCAACGCATGCGCATTATGACAACTTGCACTACCCCTCCTGGCCTACAGGTGTCAGTACAGAGCACTAACTACCTTGAGAATCAACGGCCCTGGAACAACTAAATAGTGCAAAAGAATTAAGTGCGTACAAAGTACACGTCACACGCACTGTACACTGTTCCTAGCGTACGTGTAAAAAGTGAAGTATACTATGGGCTTCAGAGGAAAGTGCTAACTGCCCTCTCATATGAGCTCACAGACACCCACGATTATAACGCTGTTATAATCAGACACCCAAAGAGCACGGCCAATTTTGCTTTCTCACTTTGGCACTGTCATGAAACAAACCCTTCAATCTCCTGATGATCAGAGCCACTCAGGAGCCATAAAAACTGATGGTGGTAAGAAAGGATGGAAATGGTTGGCTGTTGTTGTCCATACATGGATTCAGTACTGCAAAATGCCTTAAAAAACAACATCAGTTTGGTGAAAACTCCAAAAGTGAGTTTGATACAAGAGATACAGAAAAGAGAGAAAAATCACCAAAAAAAAGAAAGAAACATGTCCATATTAACATGGACTACCTCTGTCTGAACTGTAACAAGCAAATTAGACAGTAACAGGTTGTTTTTCATCTGTCTCAACATGAGGAAAAATGTCTCATCTATGTGTAATTATTGTAGGAAACTACAGACTTTTGTAAATGGCACTCATGTAAGTACATGCAATCATTTTTCAAGTTTTGTATGGCTGTGTAAATATGTGTAGCATCTCCTAACTGCCACTTTTTAGTTTTGTGCTAGAACATATGACCTTCATTTACTGTGCTCTTGCTTATGATGCTGATGAAAATGTCACAGGTTTTGTTCGAAAAAAAGTATGAGATGCCTTCAAATCCACTAATCATTTGAACAGTCAAAAGAATTTCATTGTACAATAAAATTCATAGGGTGTGGTTCTATCAAATTGTAGGAAGTACAAACATATGTGTTGTGTATAAACACACAATACTACACAAAATGCAAAGACGCAAAAAAAAAAAAAAAAAAGTACAGTGGTAGCTCAGTGGTTAAGATGTTAGGCTTCTGATCAGAAGGTCATGAGTTCAAATCCCAGCACCGTCTGCTCAGAAGCTAAGGGCTCCAGAGCAAGGCCCTTAACCCTCAACTGTTCCGGTGAATAAATGATGAACGTAAGTCAC